>NW_017673081.1:30787-58395 GCF_001879085.1 Nicotiana attenuata | reverse complement strand
CTCTACCCCCTCCCCCCCAAACGTTTAATATAACCCCTAAGTTTATTAAATTATACTTTGGCCCTATTTCTACTATAAATACCCCCCATCCTTCTTCATTTTTTCACGCAAAAAATCAATCATTCTCTCTCATATCTCTTACATTCTATCTATATTATTCTCTCAGTTTTCTCACTATTGGGCAAATTTTTGGAGCAACTTTCAAGCTTCACATTGATTCGTCAAGTATTTCGGAGCAATATTTTGGGCAATTTCTTCAAGTTTTAATATTTAATCACGGTGCACTCATTCCATCTCCTAATTTTAATATATAATTTTTGTGTATCATCTTAGTGCTTAATTTTTGTGTTTACTTTATGTGTTCTATTTTCGTATTTCATTTGTGTGTTTAATTTTTTTGTTAACTTTTTAAATTTAATTTCGTATTTAAATTATGGCACCTCAAAATGTATTTGGCTTATTTAAAAAAAGTAGTAAAAAAATAGTAAATGTGAAAGTACTAGTAATCCTAATCCTAGTCCTAATACTAACCCTTCTCCTAGAATTAAAAAACATATAGATGATATAACTTATGTTGATGAAACTTCATTTTCCCAACCCCCCGCATGTTATAACATTAATTTCGGAGAACAACTAGATCATGAAACTTTACAAAGACAATTTGGCAATGATATTTTTTGAGGACGAAGAAAATGAGAATGAAGAAAATAAGGAAGAAGAACTAGATGAAACACCCACTAGTCTCGCAACAGAAGATCCAACTCAGAGTCAATCTCGGTCTGGAACTTTACCCCCTGTACCTCCTGTAAAGGATAAGCCTAAGGCTGAACATCCCAAAACATCACTTGTATGAAATTTTTTTAAACATGATAAAGTCAATCATCGTGCTATATGTGATAAAATGTAAGCAACAATTTGCACACATAAAAAGTGATGGGACGGGGGGTTTAACCAGACACTTACTTAAGGAGCACAAATCTTTATGGATACAAGCTAGCATAGAAGCCGGAAAAATTATGGATCCTAGCACCGGTACTGGCACTCCTAGTGGATCTGGCGGGGGTTCTAATTTTGTACAACAACAGCTTGACCCTGCTTCTGGTACTGTTTTACGCCCCTATAACAAAGATAGAGATCTTGAGAACTTAACAAAAATGGTGGTTGTATGTGGCTTACCTTTTACTTTTCCTTCTCACCCTACTTTTGTGCATTATATACAAGAAACTTATAATCCTGCTTTTCAAGGTTTTCCTAAGACCACAGTTAGAAATGATGTTTTTAAATTTCAAACCGAATATCTTCAGTATATTCGTTGTGTATTTTTTCACTTAGATTGTAAAGTGTCTATCACATCTGATATAGGTCGTAGTCCTAATGATTGTGATTATTTAACTGTTACACATCATTGGGTTGATCATCACTGGAATATGCAAAAACGTATTATTGGTTATAAATTTGTTGATTCAAAACATTGGAGCATATATTGCAACTATTGTTCTACAAATACTTGATTTTTATGGACTAATTGATAAAGTTTTAACTATCACCTTAGATAATGTTTCTGCTAACACAACCGCATAAGCTAGCTTAAAAACTAGACTTTGTCCAATTAATCCAGCATTTTTTCATGTTAGATGTGCATGCCATATTTTTAACTTGGTTGTAAAAGATGGTATTAATTTATTTTCTGATGTTTTTAGTAAAATACAACATGCTTGCGGCTATATTTTTCGTGCTACTAAAGCGAGTAGAATTCGTGAATTTACTCAACAATGTGCTAGTGCTAACCTTCCATTTAGAAAAGTTCCAAAAGATGTTTGTACTAGGTGGAATTCTTCTTATGAAATGCTTAAAATTGCTTATGATTATCGGGTGCCTATAAAAAAGGTATTTAATATGCATAATGGTATCCCCGCTGATCAAATTGTTGATTCTGATTGGGATGAGATCAAAGAGCTTACTAAAATTTAGAAAATTTTTATTATGCTACAAAATAATTTTCTGATATATATTATCCTACTATTACACAAATATTATGGTATATTTGTGGAATTTCTGTTGTATTTGGTAAGTATAAAACAAATCCAACTTATGCACCGGCCATCAATGAAATGATTTCAAAATTTAAAAAGTACTTTTCCCTATTCCCCAAGTTTATTTAATTTCTACTCTACTTAACCCATCTTTAAAACTAAGAGGTGCAAAGGGACTTGTTTGCAAAATTTTTGAGAATTTAGCAATTCAAAAAAATGAACAACCATCTCTCAAAGACTGACAAGCTAGCATATATTCTTATGCAAGATCAATGTTTGATAAATAAATCTATAGAAACAACAGGTGGTGAAACTGCTCCTTCTACTTCTAAGTCTAGAGCAGAAGTTTTATGGGAAGATATGGATGATATAACAGGTTTTGATTCCTCTATTGATGATGAACTTGATTCTTATTTAATCAAGGATTGGAAAGTATTAAAGACGAAGAAGGCAACAAACAACTTTTTGCATGGTGGAGGGAGCGTGGCAAGGCTTTTCCAACACTTTCAATAATGGCCCTGGCTATTCAAGCATCATCAGTAGCATCGGAGAGTGCTTTTATCGCGGCAAAATTTCAAATTGGAGATCATACACATTCATTAGCGGAGGACATTCTAGAAATTTCCCGTATTATTTAGAAATTGGACTAATTCAGAAAGAAGAAATCTTAGTTTTGAAAAATTAACCACTAGGGAAGAAGAAGAATACAATGAGATACTTAGCACTGGGAGCGATGACGATATGGAGCTCATGGAACATCAATCAACATTGCCAATTCCAGAACAATGTCCGAGAGAAATTATAGATAAGTTACAAAGAAGCTATATAGGAGCTTACAAATATTAGTATGATAATTTGTATTTGGCTACTAAGAGGCCTAGTTCAAACAGAACCCTCCCTAGAAGGTGGCTGCGTAGATTAGGTGCTCTTCAAAATAATGATATTTGTATGTGAGATTTGAAAGTTCTATTAATAAAATAAAAGGCTCTAAGCATTGATTTTTTTAATTATAAATTATCTTAGTTACTTAATAATTTGAAATTATATCAAAATAAATTATGACTCTATTATAATTACAAGAATATTTCATTACAAGTCTTTTGTTTTAATATTTTATAATTCTTTACTTAGTTTCCTAATTTCCGTTTTAACATTTAAGTTTATTAAATAAGTCAAAAACTAGCCGTTGCAAACTTTAAGAACTTAGTCATTGTCAAAAAATTAGACATTGCCAAACTTAATGCTTAAATATTTTTTTTTTAAATTTCACCTAAGGCCCGCGAACCCGTCCCGTTCCGTCCCATCCCGTTTGTTAGCGGGACGGAATGGGCCTACCGTTTCGTCCCGTCCCGTTTCGTCCCGTCCCGCCACCATCCCGTCCCATCCTGTCCTGTTGGACAGCCATAGCGGTTTATGTTTTTAATAATTTTGGTATTCAGTTCGGTGCTCGGTTTTACAACTTTGCTTTTCGATTAAACCGAAAAACCAAAGTTTTCATAGAGGGTACGACTCCACCCTTCCTTGATGTTGAGATTGACATTTGTATACTAAGACCTTTAAATGAAAACTCATGCAGTATTCTTTGTTTAATCATTGCACATTAGAATAAACTAAGTTGAGATAGTTTACTTCAAAATATATCTTGTTATAAAATAACAGAAAGCTGCTGAACATTTATCTAAGGGGGAAGACTGGGAAGAAACAAAATAGAAATTATACAAATGGAATATCATATCCAGATCTTTACCAGAATCATGCATGGTCACATTGTATCGTGTCAATACGGAGGAACTAAATCATTTCTACGACCAGACCCTAGTTCGAATCCACCCTTGCACTGTAAAAACCTTCACATTATGGACACTGCAAACTTCAAATGTTATATTCTAGAGTCATTTCATTAATCTGAACAGAAGTTTTGGGTCAATAATGGTCATCTCACATATGTAGATATCGCTTCAATTTCCTAAAGGCAATCACAACTTACCTCACTATGTACTGCACAATGCTGACCCCATAAATACATGTCACGCCTAAGATCTTCCTTAAAAAAAACCACCAGAGTTAATACACTTTAACTGATAAGTGTGTCTTCATTCTGCAACCTATAATTCTAGAACATCATAATATGAAGGCTATTATAGTTGAATGCAACTTTCTCGTTATACTGGCAAGCACTTGATGTAATTTGTTCAAAATCGACCGAATTGAACCAAAAATCGACCGAACCGAATTAGCAAAACCGAAGAAACCTACTAATTTTGGTTCGATTATTGGTGCACCAAATAGAACTGAAAACCGAACAAACCGAACTGAACTTCATAAAAACCGAACCGAACCCGCTGACGCCCACCCCTAAAGTTCACGAAGGCACCCGCGGAAACCACTCGGGGGACGAATTGTTGGCCCGCAAGATAACTAGAGCCGATTACTACTGGATCGACATGGAGAAAGATGCGAAGGAGTTCGTGCAAACATGCGACGGATGTCAGAGGCATGCACCGATGATCCATCAACCCGGGGAGCTACTGCATTCGGTCTTATCACCTTGGCCATTCATGAAATGGGAAATGGACATCGTCGGTCCCCTGCCATGGGCACCCGGTAAGGCTCAATTCATATTTTTTATGACTGACTATTTTTCTAAATGGGTTGAAGCTCAGGCATTTGAGAAGGTCAGGGAGAAAGAAGTAATTGATTTATTTGGGACCACATAATATGTCGGTTCGGAATGCCGACCGAGATCGTATGTGACAATGGGAAGCAGTTCATCGGTAGTAAGGTGAGCAAGTATTTTGAAGACCATAAGATCAAAAGGATCCTATCAACACCCTATCACCCTAATGGAAACGGGCAGGCGATGTCTACAAATAAGACCACACTCCTAAACCTTAAGAAGAGATTGACCGACGCCAAGGAAAATGGAAGGAAATTTTTCCCGAAGTCCTGTGGGCATACCGTATGACCTCAAAATCTAGTACCGAGGCCACCCCGTTCTCGTTGGTCTGCGGTGCCGAAGCACTAATACTGGTCGAGGTAGGAGGACCAAGTTTTAGGTTCTAATATGCGACCGAAGAGTCAAACGGTGAGGCCATGAGCACGAGTCTAGAAATATTGGACGAGAGGCGCGAACCGCCCTCGTCGGTTGGCCGCCCAAAAATAACGGATCGAAAGAAGCCGGGGGTAGCTAGGTTACCAGACACCGGAAGTAGCTAGCTACCCTAACGGGGGCAAAAAGAACTCGGGCGTCCTCTGGAATGATGATGATTATTGACCGCTTTCGGTCAGGATCCATACTCAGGACAGGGAACCGGTTGATTAATTTTGGGCTCGAGTTCAACCCGCCAACCTTCGAAGATGGGTCTTTCCTCGGAACCTCCAAATCAACTAACCCGGAGAAGTCTTCCAGGGCGGTTGAATGCGCGCCTTAAAAACAGGAACAGAGGGGATCATCCGCACCATGGACCCCTTCATTGGGTTGCTCCTTTATCGCTCGGGCTTCGTCGAACATAGACTCTGTGAACGAAGGCAAGCCCAAAATTTCTATGACACCGGGCAGAACCGACGTCTCGAGAGGTCTCGGCCCTCACATCCGCATCGGCCTCTTGGACCTGAGGGGGATCAACCTCCGTTGTTTCACCCTCGGCTGCCGCCCGCCCTTCGGGGATGGACGGTTCACAGGCCACAAAAAGGTCATCCTCCTCGGGCTCGTCCCTGAGCCAGTACAGTAAGTCTGAGTCAGGCGCTCGGGAGCTGGAGCTTTCCTTTGGCTTACGGGCCAACCTTCTCTTTGGCTTCTTTTTCTCCGAGCTCTAGGAACTCGGAGCCCTCCTTCTTTTCTTCTCCCCTGTTGCGGCCCCGGGCTGCCCCAAAGCGGAAGGATCAACGGGCAGGTCTTCACCCCCTACTAATGGACTAAGCTCAATGGTCTTAGGTAAGCCTGCAAAAAGAGAAGAGAAGGAATGAGAACATGGTGCTGAAAAGGGGAGCCTAGTGCTACTTATTCGGGAAAGAAAGTACACTTACGTGATACATTCCATTTCTCGGGGAATGACCTACTTTCGGAAGGTATCGGGTGGGTCCTCACCCGGACAAAGCGTCCCTTCCATCCCAAGTCCCGGTCCTCGTCGATGCTTGAAAATGGGGATTTGCTAGTCCGGCGCACGAGCTTTATCAGCCCCCCCCCCCCCCCCGGGAAGATTTAGGGACTGTACAGGCAGAGTAAATGATCGATGGTGAACAAGCATGAGTCGACCTTGTTCACAAAGTATTGGAGGAGGATTACGATCCTCCATAGCGATGGGTGAATCTGACCGAGGCATATGTCATACCTCCTGCAGAAGTCGAGGATAACCGGGTCCACCGGGCCCAGCGTGAAGGGATAAGTGTAGACACTTAAATACTCCTCCACGTGGGTAGTAATGTTATCATCGGGCCCGGAGATTACTGTGTTCTTATCCACCCAGCCACAGTCCTTCGGAACCACAGGAAGGACGGCCTCAGTGAAGGAACAGATGTACAGGGACACCGCCTCGCATCGGCCTTGCACCGAAGAGGGCTTTTCGACTTTAAAGTCGTCCGCGACCGAAAAACCCCCGGCGATGAAGATTTTCAAAGGAGGATCAACAGCCGGTTCAGCGGTAGCCGCGCCCGGAGCGGATCTCTCAAGGACGACCACATTAGGGGCGGTCTTCTCGACTTTGGTGGACGGCTACAAGAAGAAGAAGCGACCTTTTGAGGAATAGTCTTAGAAGTTTTCACCATTATTATCTTAAAAAGGCTTGACGAAGTATGAAGGAAGGTTGGAAGACGAAGGGAAAAATTTGCTGAGGAAATTAAGCATGCTGGTTTGGGTAGAAGACAAATAAAGACTTGTAGTTTGTTGAGAAGTCTTGAAGAACGAAGGAAAAAATATCGGGGTATGAAGAAAAGCAATAAGCATCGCATCCAGGGACGGGTTGTCGATGGCTGACACGTGTTGGAAGTCACTATGACGCGACTGACGGGACATTTCGGATTTTTTGTTGCTTCTGCTGCGGCGTGTTGAAGAAGGGATCGAAGTGCTCATGTCATTTCTCATCGTGAACTTACTCTCCGAGAAATGAGGGGACTATCAGTATACGGGTGGAATAGAACCCTTGAGACGCCTCAGTTTTCGATGAAATAAACAGAGTGATGGCAAAGAACCGGAATTGAGACAAGGAGCCCCTCGAGCCGAGGTCCTGGGGCACAACGCCAGCCCTTGGGAATATCGGGGCCATGACCCCGGAAGTCAGATAACGTCCAAATCCACTACTAAAAAGTAAATGGACACGGTCGCATGCAATATAATTTACCCAACTATGAGTCGGGGTCGAATCCCACAGAGAACAATATGTAGGCGACTAGGAATGTAAGAGAATTATCACTTGTTATGCAATGCGAAACACTTAGAATTGATTTAGAAAATATCTATACCTAAATGCAGAAATGTAAACTAACGTAGAAAGCAAGTAAAATGATCAATGGCTACAAGTATGGATGCATCGGGAATTACACTCAAGTAACGATCCAATATATTTCACGATTTTACAAATATGAGCGAGTTTATGTTAATTAGCCACGGGCAATAATTCTATATTAGCTTCTTCCAAAGACTAACAAGACTTCCTAATTGAATTATCCCTAAAATAATTAAGAGATTAAGCACCCCCGGATATGGCTACAAGTAGTTCAATCCTATCCCTAGGTAGAATCTATAAAATGAGGGTTAACGCCTCAAGTTCTTGTTAATTAATCTTTCCCAACCCCAAATAATCTTTTCCAAAATTAATTTGGAGTTAATGGGCGAGTCCTAGGGTTAGCTAATCCCTTTGGAAACATAAAAGAACAAGAATAATTAAAGTAACAATAACTCACTTCATAAAAGGATAAAATCATTCAATACATAAGCACAATAAGGTATTTAATCCACACTTTTAAATATGAATATCCCATAAACAAGATTCAAGTGTTGGATAAAATACTACACACTTAAATAGACAATACAAAGTAAGGAAATGAAGAAATAAACATAAATGGGTAAGAAATTCTTAACCACAAGCTTCAAATCTTCAAAACCCAAGTGTGTGTGCAAACCCTAGCTTCCAAAACTTGTTCTCTCTAGTCTTTAGAACTGAAAATATGCCAAAAGATTTTTTTGCCCAAGATTTGCTAGGTCGTGTATAAAAATGGTTTGGGGATAAAAACGTAAAATGTCAAAACTGCCTAGCACCTGACCAGAAAGTACACTGTGCGTTTGCAACTAAAGATATGCGATCGCAGAGAATGAATTCCCTGAGGTATGCGATCGCATAAGCTGCCCTGCGTTCGCACAGGTATGTTGACCAGCTGCTGACTGGACTTTGCCTTATGCGTTCGCAAGTGTTCATACGCGTTCGCACTGTTTCATAGGCTTAAGCTTATGCGATTGCATTAAGAATTATGCGATCGCATAGTGTAAAAACTGGGCAGACTTTATTTTTTCATTTTAGCTCCTTTTTGACTTGTTTTCACGCGGTTTCTTCACAATCATCCCTAATCACTTGACACCTGAAATATACCAATAAACATCAACAAAATGCCTTAGTTTCTCAATAAAATTATACAAAGGACTAAGTATTAAGAGGAGATAAGTTGGTAAAATACCAACTTATCAAATCCCCAAACTTAAACTATTGCTTGTCCTCAAGCAATTCAAAAACTAAGAACATCCAACAAGAATATGATCACTTAAGCTTAATGGCATACCAGATATCATTTCAAGTCAAAAAGGATTAATTTAAGCACAATCTAGTGACTTCAGTTGGTACCAACAATTAATCCAAGGCATATGAATCACCAAATTTTCGCACATTTTATTTCAATTCAATTTCTCAAATACCACACTGACCAAAGTAGCAACCAAGTCATGACACTAAAGATTCAAAATTTGCCTCTCTATCACATTTGTTTTCCCTCGCTCATTCCTCCCAATTGAAAATGGGATTAAATTCACAACTCGAGTTTCATGTGCCCTCACACTTTAAGAGAGAATCCCAAACTCATAAATTGTAATTCAAAACATAAATGGGATGTCAAATGGAAAGACTCAACTTTCTCTCTCACAAAGATATTCAAATGCACACAAGTAGTACCATAGGCTTGCCCTTCATGTATTTCTCCACTAATGTAGACATACTTGGTTCAAAATCATTTGGGACTTAAAGGGTTGTAGTTTAGGCTTTTGGTCAAGGTATGGCACAATTTGGTAAGAGTGACTCAAAACCTCCCTAAACATTACACTTTTTCAACAATCAAAGTTCACTTCCTTCAAGAATTTTTCCACCCTTTCTTCTCTTTTTTTTTTCATTTTACTTTTTTTTATATAACACTTTTCACTTTTTGAGAAGCCTCCATATCACAACTTTTCCAACCTCCACCCCCAAACTTAGGCTTTTAGCCTATATTCATACTTTAAATTACTTAGGGAGGTATGGTTCCACAAGAAAATAAATAAGAAGCTTGTAACATGGTTGCCAAAGAAAAAGTTAAAAGGCTCAAAAGGGTTGACTAGGAAAAATATTCACGGGTAGAAAATTTAGGCATAACAATGGTTCAAGGAAGGCCTAATATCATTTTTCAAACCAAGTTAATCTAGAATTTCACCTTGAAGCACATTCCGGGCAAGTTCTAGACTACAAATGATGCAAAAGAACTTTCACAATTAAAGCTCACCATACATGGCACATGAAAACTCAAATGAAATACAAATCCAAAATCCAATTGAAACCAGTGAATCTCAAGGAAGTCACATGTAGTCTAAGAAGCTATTTAGTGAATCAAAGAGCCAAAATACCTTAATCATTCATTTTCATCATATATATATATATATAAAATATTTTTTTTATTTTAAAGATCAAAAACTTCATATGCCAAGGTTTAAATCATATTGGTACCAAACAAGTCACCCATTGGCTTATGGGCACAAGATTACACCCAATAACCACTTTATTTACAACTAGCTACTAAACTAAAAAAAATATATACACTTTCTAAAAATAAAGAAAAACTAAATAAGACTAATCCCTTAAGAAAGTTGTCACGCCATCCCTCATAGGGAAAAGTCACTCGGTTCAACACAAATAAATTCCTTGAAAAAGAATCGTGGTAGAAAGAAAAACCAAGGAGTTTCATTAATACTACTATAAAAAAAACACAGATAAAAACAAGAAAAATAAAAGCCAACAAGAAAATGCTAATTCTACAAAATATTACTAATAAACTAACAATGTCAACCAATCCACATAAGTTCACAAAAAATGATCATGCTCCACATAATGCTCTACAAACATATCAAATATGAGCCACCCCCAACCTAAAGTGTTGCATTGTCCCCAATGCAACTAATCAAAACAAGATAAAATGAGGAGGTGCTCCCTGAAACTACATCACTCGGAGCTGGAGGTGGTGGGAAATTTGAGCTCCAAATCCTCATCATCATCGTCCTCAGAATCATGTGAGCCACAGAATGAACTCAGCTTGTGCATCATCCTTGACAGAAACTTGATTTTCTTCTTCTCATGCTCCTTGAACTTCATCTGTTGCCTTTCAACTTTTCCTTGTCTCCGGCTTATGTCTTCTAACCTAGTTTTGATTGCTTTTTGTTCCTGAACTACATCATCCAAAGTTGGTGGCTTCTTACCAGTCCCAGTCGAAGTTCTCTCCCCAGATGGACCAGAGGGAAGGCCAGCGACAAGCTGTCGAATGTGAGCATCTACGCCATAGATTTGATGGGAAATGTGGCGCATAGTGGGGGGCCATAAGGAAGTGGAGCCATGGGGTCATGTGGTCCTGCTGTAGCTGTGGAGGCACCACCGGATCCCTCGGCGGACTCATCAAACTGCCCAAATGAAGGAGATAGCACATCAATCCTTATCTTCTTCTTCTTGCCAGTTGGCCCTTTTCGAAGCAATGGATAGATTGCTACGGCAGGGTCTTTCTTAACATCAGTTGGCTCGGTATCACCTCAGCATCATAGCACAACTGAGTGATCAATGAGGGAAAGAATAGGCTTCTAGACCTTCCATTGCATGCTTCCTCAATTTCACTCAGGATGTGTTGGCTCACGTTCACTAGTAAACCATCCATAATGCCAGCAATCATCAATGCCTTCTCAGGCGTCACTTCAGTCTTATTTCTACACGGCACAATCCTGGCACAGATAATGGATAGCCAAATCTTGGCTTCCACAGTAAAATCATAAGAATCAACCCCTTTATGTATTCTTTCCCAAGTCGGTTGCACCTCGTCATGAAGCTTTTCCACCAACCTTTGTGTTACTCTCTCTCTTTCTCTGGCTCTGTATACCTCATTGTCAACATTGAGAAGCCCGTAGTGTGCATTTATTACCTCGGGGCCAAAGTTGACCCGCTTGCCCCTGACAAAAGTGAATACATCCCCCTGGAAATTAGTCTTCACGGCGTTGGCATAAAACTCACGAACTATTGTGTAGTTCGCTTTGATTGGTTCAGGAGCAAAGCAGATCCATCCACTGTCGGTCAGTCTTCGAAAAAAATCGGGCATCTTTGCCTCATCGTTGTCCAAACGGATGCCCCGTTCTTTGACAATGCTCTTTGACATGAGTTTGTTATAATTCCTTTCACACTCAGCCGCCGTGAATCTCGTCGCATCAAAATACTCTTCATCCATAGCTGGGGGAACATATTCTTGCACATTTTCAACATTTTCTGAGGCCATTTTATACACAAAGTACCTACAAATGGATACCAAATGTTAAACGCATGAACGAGTACTTTATACACTGTATTAGGATGCACTTAGGCCAAAGAAAAAGATCAGAAAGCATCAGGGAAAAATTCTGCAGAGCTACTGTTTTTGGACTGCTGAAGCTGAAGCTATGCGATCGCAGAGATACACATGCGATCGCAAAGTGAAAATTTTAGTTCTCAGAATTTAAAGCTATGCGATCGCGGAACAGTCAACGCGATTGCATAAGGCATTTTGTTCACAGTGCATAATTAGACCTATGCGATCGCGGAACAGTCAACGCGATTGCGAAGGTCTCCTGCCTCGCCCAGTTGAAGTTCTTTTGGGCATTTTCCCAAACACATGATGAGCATCAGGTTTCCATAGAAATTTCAGAGAGATTATACACAGATCTAACCCCAAATTTTTCAACAATTAAGAACTCACTCTCTCAAACAACTTTACCCAGCAAGCAAGCACACACTCAAACACAATATTCACGGCAAATTCTCTAAAATTTCAGCCCTAGACATGAAGTAGAGAAGAAGAAAAAGGAAAAAATGGCTGTTCATTCACATTTGTAGCACCAAGAATGGAACTTTAAGAGAGATTAGAGTGACGAAGTACATACCTTTGAGATTAAACTTGATTATTGAGATGGAATTGAAGAGAGAACACCCTTGAGATGATTTTGAGGGCCAGGGGAGTGAGAAAACTCGGTTTCTATTGTTTGGGCTGAAGTGTTGGCTATTTTCGATATCCAGTGTTTAAAGTTCATGTGACTTACCTGGACCTATGCGATCGCTGGAGCAGCTATGCGATCGCATAGTGTACCCGCTACCTACTGAAATGCAATCTCAATTTTTGTGCGTCGATCGCATAGTGCAACAGTGTGCTGCACTGCAATTTTGCACCAGCTACTGGTTTTTGGCTTCCCGGTCACCCCGACCTGCCCAAATCAACTCCAAAAATTTTGAAACTTGACAGATTGGTTAGAAACAATATAATAAGCTATTCTAAAAAAATAAAATTTCAAAAACGACCAAAAAATTTTGAAACGGTGGGTTGCCTCCCACCAAGCACCGCATTTAATGTCGTGGCACGATGCAACTCAACTTTACCACTTTTCTCGCCACTTGGACGATATGATTGGGCACCCAACTTGCAATCAAGCTTGTGACCACGAGCAGCGGGGGGTGGAAAGTAGATGATCAAGCCAAGACTTAATTTCTTCATTTTGCACTTCTTGGCTTTCATGTGAGGAATGTCATTTTGCCTTCTTGTTCTCTCAAATTGTAAGATGTATGGTTTTTGCCTTTCCTCCTTGCAATCCCTCATTGACTCGTGTAGTTCAATTCCCATATCACCACACAATTTCAATGTTGAAAAATTCTTGGAATGTGACATCAAACCTCCAAATTGCAATTCTTCCCGGATTTTGACATCCTCTTTTTCCCCCGAACTAGAGTCAATCTCAACCAACTTTTCATTTACACTGGATGACTCTAATTCCACATTTTCTTGGCATCACTAACACTCATGGAGTCGGTTGGCGGATGTTCACTTCTTAATTCCTCAAAGTAGAGCTCACTTTCTTCCTCGAAATTGGACTCTTCTTGACTTCCTTCCACACTCTCAAGTTGGTGGGCATAGTGAGCCTCAACCAATATTTTTCATTTGGTCTTCCAAAGTGCGGATATGTTCATCATTGTGAGCCAAGCCTTGCTTCAAGTCCTCGAGTGCAAAGTTGTGCTTCTCCTCATTTGCAAGAATGGTCTCAAACATGAGCATTATCTTCTCATTTTGAGCATTTGAGAGTTCTTCTTGCTTTTGATCAAGTGCCAAGGAAGGATTTTCGGCTTCCACATCTAAGGAAAATTCTTGGCTATCATTAACTTCCGAGGATTTTTGAACCTCTAAAGCTTCGAGCATTTCTCCAATTTGTGAGTGCAACCTTTCAAGTGCCAAGTCATTTTGGAGACTATTTTCCAAAAGCTCCTCCAAGGCACTTTGTTCTTTGTTTCCTCCTTCAATTAGGCATTCTAACATGAGCTTGAACTCTCCATTTTGACCATGCTCAACTTCTTCCACTTCCATAGCCCTATCATTTTCATCACAAAAAGTAGAATCATCATAGCGGGGGCTTGGGGAAGGGAAGGACAAATAAGCACAATACTCCCAATGACCATTTTGACGACCACACTTATCACAAATACTCCACTCATAGGTTTGAGATTGTGCGCACAATCCGCCCCCGGGAGAATTTAAACAATTTTGCCACGAGTGTGGTCCTCCACAATAAGGACAAGGCTCATAATCAAAGTATGAACAACTACCATCCGACCAATTTTTATTTTATGATGCCATTTTTCAAAAATAAGAGAATAAACAAGAAACAAACAAGAAAAATAGACCAAGGTAAGAAAAAATAATTACACAAATATTCACAAGTTTGGACCAAAGCACTTACGTTTATTTCTCAAACAACCTAAATTACGCCAAATTGTTCCCCGGCAACGGCGCCAATTTTGATGACGTCCAAATCCACTACTAAAAAGTAAATGGAAATGGTCACATGCAATATAATTTACCCAACTATGATTCGGGGTCGAATCCCTCAGAGAACAATATGTAGGCGATTAGGAATGTAAGAGAATTATCACTTGTTATGCAATGCCAAACACTGAGAATTTGTTTTGAGAAAATATTTATACCTAAATGCGGTAATGTAATCCAACCTAGAAAGCAAGTAAAATGATCAATGGCTACAAGTATGGATGCATCGGGAATTACACTCAAGTACCGATCCAATGTATTTCATGATTTTACAAATATGAGCAAGTTTATGTTAATTAGCCACGGGAAATAATTCTATATTAGCTTCTTCCAAAGACTAACAAGACTTCCTAATTGAATTATTCCTAAAGCAATTAAGAGATTAAGCACACCCGAATATGGTTACAAGTAGTTCAATCCTATCCCTAGGTAGAATCTATAAAATGAGGGTTAAAGCCTCAAGTTCTTGTTAATTAATCTTTCCCAACCCCAAATAATCTTTCCCAAAATTAATTCGGAGTAAATGGGCGAGTCCTAGGGTTAGCTAATCCCTTTGGAAACATTAAAGAACAAGAATAATTAAAGTAACAATAACTCACTTTATAAAAGGATAAAAATCATTCAATACATAAGCACAACAAGGTATTTAATCCACACTTTAAATATGAATATTCCCATAAACAAGATTCAAGTGTTGGATAAAATACCACACACTTAGATATACAATACAAAGCAAGAAAATGAAGAAATAAACATAAATGGGTAAGAAATTCTCAACCAAAAGCTTCAAATCTTCAAGACACAAGTGTGTGTGCAAACCCTAGCTTATCATTTTATTGTTATTTTGTTGCTTTATATACACTTGTACATTTTTATTTATGTAGGTGTCTTGTCATAGTCTCGTCACTACCACATCGAGGTAGGATAGACACTTACGGAGTACATTGGGTCGGTTGTACTCATACTGTACTTCTGCACTTCTTGTGCAGATAATGATATTGGTCCTAGCGGTGTTTGAGGTGCGTCAGCTCAGATCACTTTCATACTAAGACTTGAGGTAGATCTGCTGGCGTTCGCAGACCTTGAAGCCCCCTTCTATTTCCTACTTTCACTGCTTATCTCTTTCAAATAGTTGTATTTATTTCAAACTATGTTTGTAGAATTCTAGTTCCTCCTGTACTCATGACTCCAAATTTTTGGAAGTAGATATTATTACGTGGTTTATACTAGCACTGCGTTTAGATTTGGCATTTATTTTCTCGTTGAATATTATTATTTTATTTTTAACTGTTAAAATTGGTTAATTAATTATTCCACGTCACCTTGCCTAGCAAGTGGATGTTAGGCATCATCACGACCCCAAGGTTGGGATTCCGGGTCGTTACAAGTTGGTATCAGAGTACTAGATTTCTTAGGTCTCATGAGGAGCGCAAAACACAACACGAAGTTGATGCTCGCTAGCCAAAGATAGTATAGTTTAATTACCATCTCCACATGGATTGAATTTTAACAATGCTCAAGTAATTTCTAGCTTAACGCTATTCAGGATGATTAACATTTTGGTTTGGATGATTAATAAGTAAAATTAACTATGAAACTAAAATAATTAAGAGTTGATCACAGAAAGACAATAGTCGAGCACACAGAAATATCAATGAGAGAAATAAGGATCATGACAGGATAGGTGCAAGATAGCTATTTGGAATCTAACTATAGTTCAATTCACTCTAAAGTTATAGTGACTCTCGCGAATTCACCTGATGATTAGTTCAAACGTATAGTTAAGACTCCTCTCTCGATTAAATCTTAACTCTACGAGTTGAACTAATATAAGCACTATGAATATATGCAAGCATGTGTTAATGGATTAGTCTTTCAGGAAAACGTCTCACGAATATTCTCCTAACTTGATTTAACCAGCAATTCAATAAGCTCTTTCAATTACATAAAAGAATCACTGAATTAAACAAAATAAAATAATGCAAAGATAATTACCAAAATATTCCTCTTTCGATTAAATAAACTGGTAAATAAAGTTACAATCAATTCAAAGCTCCATAAACGAATTCAAGAAAAGAACTAGAGGTAAAATCCACAAACATCAATCAAAACACCATATCCGTCAAACCCTAAGGTAAACGACTCCATATTCATGGAGAAATTCATCACAAATTCAATCCAAACTCGGGTGTTGAGTAGAGGAAAGAATGATGAATCCTTGTGCTTTGAGTCTCCACTACTCTTCCAATCTCCCGTAGGTCAAAAGTCCCCTAAAAATTTATGTTTAGAGTTTATTTATACTGAGTATGGATGGACCTGGATCGAAAAACCCTTTCCAAGATTAGCTGAGATAAGAGCGCAAAAAAAAAAACACAAGCGCGCCGCCCCGTGCGATGCCTTGTGCATCGCATTAGTAGGATTCTTTAGAAAGATTGGAAAAGTTTTTGCCTGATGGAATTTTGTCTAACTCCTAGTCATTCACACCATTAGGCATGTGATTTAAGCCTCATTATCAAAGGCTTTGGTTTTGTTGCCTTATGCCACAACATTGCATTGCATAGTCACCAGGTGCCTTACATTGGCCTACCCAATGTGACAACACTATTTCATCTCTATGTAATTTGCTTCTTCCATTTTTCTTGTACATACTCAGTTTTCATCCTTCGAACACGATCCCAATTTAATCCTTGTACTTTTACTCAGACTTCAAAGTCCTTTTATGATTACTTTAGCTCCAAAAATACACCTTAACTGTGAATCACAACCTACACAATAGAAAACACGTAATGAGTATAAATTGTCCATATTTTAGCTCAAATACAATTAAAGTGTAGCAAATAAAAGGTGTAAAGTAGCCAAAAACTCGTATTTCTAGCCTGCCATCATCTCACAAGTCATGATCAAGCTTAGTAGAGTCAAGAGCAACGGTACAGAGACGTATGTACGTATCTTCTAAAGCTATGGAGTTTTAGGAAAATTTTACTTCTTTCTTTCCCTATCGTGCGATTTTATTCTATCATAGATGTTTGAATCATCCCCTTCTTGTTCTCTCGCAGATGGTGAGAGCACGTACAATATCTACAGCCGGACAGGAGTCGGAGCCCCCTATTGCAGCCACTACCAGGGGTAGAGGCCGAGGCAGAGGTAGAGCTCACCCTAGAGCTCGAGCAGCAGCACCCACAGTGTAGCCTCAGATTAATCATGAGGAGGAGATCCCAGCTTAGACTGCACCAGTAGGACCCACTCAGGTCCTAGAGGGATTTTTAGCTGCTCTCGTGCTTCAGGACACTCTAGTCCGTTTAGTGGGCCTTATAGAGAGTGTGGCCTAGACCGGTGCATTTTCGATGGCACAATCCGTCTCTTAGGCTGGGCAAGGAGCACAGACTCCCGCTACTCACACTGCAGTGCAGATGGCTCCCATATATCAGACTTTAGCAGTCCACCTAGTTGGATAGTTCAGTCGGTTGTTGCTGCTCAGACCAGGGAGAGGGCCGTGATGTCTTCTTAGGGATTGATGAGATTGGAAAAGTTCACAAAGATCTTCCCTATTCACTTTAGTGGTGCACCTTCAGAGGACCCACATGATTACTTGAATAATTGCCACGAGGTGTTGCGTAACATGGGTATTGTTGAGACCAATGTGGTCGACTTTGTAGTGTCCGGGATGACTGGTTCTGCCAAGAGATGGTGGCGGGAATATGTGTTGACCAGACCAGCTAGTTCACCTTTACTTACCTGGGATCAGTTTTCGCAGCTATTCTGGAGATGCTTATTCCTTTCACTCTGAGAGAGGAGTACCGCAGGCAGCTTGAGCGCCTTCAGTAGAGTAGCATAACTGTTACCCAGTATGAGACCTGATTTGTAGACCTAGCTCGCCATGCAATTATCTTACTCCCTACTGAGAGGGAAAGAGTGCGGAGATTCATTGATGGACTTACTTTCAGTATTAGGCTATAGATGGTTAAGGAGACCGGAGAAGATATTTATTTTTCAGAGGGCCGCAGAGATTGCTCGACGGATCGAGATGGTTTGTGGTCAGGAGAGGGGGGCGGTATCTGATAAGAGGCCTCATCATTTTGATGGTTTTAGTGGTGCCTCATCTGTAGGCAAGGGTACTTTTGGTAGGGTCCATCTTCCCAGGCCATTTCAGTTAGTGCTTCAGGCATCCCATGGTGCTTTGTGCAGTCATGGTGTTTATGTATCTCATCCTAAGAAGCTAACCCACAGTGCACCATTAGCTCCTATTAGTGCACCTCCGATCAAGAGTTATTAGGGTAGTTATCTAGGTCGACAGGGCCAGTTCCAGGGTCAACAGTAGCCGAGGGCTTGTTATACTTGTGGAGATCTGAGGCACCTTTCTAGATTTTGCCCCAGGTCCCAGGGTGATATGCCACAGCAGAGTTCTCGTGCCATGGTACTGGCACCAGTTGCTTCACCGCCTACTCAGCCAGCTAGAGGTGAGGGTCAGGCGTCCAGAGGTAGAGGTCAGGCCATTAGAGGTGGAGGTCAGATCATTAGAGGTGGAGGCCATCTAGTTAGAGGATGTCTGAGAGGCGTAGGTCAGAGTGGTGGGGTCTTGCCCTGTTTTTATGCGTTCCTAGCTAGACCTGAGGCCGAGTCATCTGACGCCGTCATCACAAGTAGTGTTCTAGTTTGGCATAGAGATGCTTTAGTTCTATTTGATTCGGGCTCTACTTATTCCTACTTGTCATCCTATTTTGCTTCATATCTAGTTATGCCTCGGGAGCCTTTGAGTGCTCCTGCATATGTGTCTACACCTGAGGGAGATTCTATTGTTGTAAATCATGTTTATCACTCGTGTGTGGTTTCTATCGGGGGCCTTGAGACTAGTGTAGATCTCCTACTTCTGGATATGGTGGACTTTGATGTTATTTTGGGCATGGATTGGTTGTCACCTTATCACGCTATATTGGACTATCACGCCGAGACGGTGACCTTAGCCATGCCTGGGTTGCCGCGATTAGAGTGGAAGAGGACTACTGGCCATTCTACGAGCAGCGTAATTTCTTATGTGAAGACACGACATATGGCCGAGAAGGGATATTTAGTATATTTGGCCTATATTCTTGATTCTAGGGCAGAGGTTCCTTCCATGGATTCCGTACCAGTTGTACGTGTGTTTCCATATGTGTTTCCTGCAGATCTGCTAGGGATGCCACCCGACAGAGATATCGACTTCTGTATTGACTTGACTCTGGTCACTCAACCTAATTTTTTTCCCACCATACCGTATGGCCCAACCTGAGTTGAAGGAACTGAAGGAGTAATTGCAGGATTTGCTTGATAAGGGATTTATTAGACCTAGTTTCTTATCTTGGGTTGCGCCAATGTTGTTCATGAAGAAGAAGGATGGTTCGATGAGGATTTGTATAGATTAATAGCAGTTGAACAAAGTCACCATCAAGAACAAGTATCTATCGCCAAGGATTGATGACTTATTTGATCAGCTTCAGGGTGCCAAAGTGTTTTCGAAGATTGATTTGGGATTTGGCTACCATTAGTTGAAGATTAGGGAATCGAATGTCCCTAAGATAGCTTTTTAGACTCGGTATGGGCATTATGAGTTCCCAGTGATGTCATTTGGTTTGACAAATGCACCAGCAACATTTGTGTATTTGATAAATCGGGTATTTAAGCCCTATTTGGATTCTTTTGTGATCGTCTTCATTGATTATTTTGATCTACTCCCGCAGTCGAGAGGAGCATGAGCATCATCTTCGGATTGCACTTCAGAATCTGGGAGATAGTCAGTTATATGCCAAGTTTTCATAACAATGAGTTTTGGTTGGACTCGATTGCCTTTTTGGGATGTTTATCTGCCGAGGGAATTAAAGTGGATCCTAAGAAGATTGAGGCAGTTCAGAATTGGCCTGGACCTACTTCAGCTACAGATATTCGGAGCTTCCTGGGCTTGGTGGGTTATTATCGCCGGTTCATAGAGGGATTTTTATCTATTGCAGCCCCATTGACTAGATTGACCTAGAAGGAGTCCCATTCAGGTGGTCCGATGAGTGTGAGTTGAGCTTTCAAAAGCTCAAGACTGCTTTGACTACAGCCCCAGTGTTGGTGTTGCCCACAGGTTCAGGATCCTACATTGTGGATTGTGATGCATCGCATATTGGGCTTGGTGCAGTATTATTGCAGGATGGCAGTGTTTGCATACACGTCGCGGCAGTTTAAGGTTCATGAGAAGAATTACCTTGTTTATGACTTAGAGTTGGCAACTATTATTCATGCATTGAAAATTTGGAGGCATTACCTCTACGGCGTGTTGTGTGAGGTATTCACAGATCATCGGAGTCTATAGTACTTGTTTAAGCGAAAGGATCTCAACTTGAGGCACTGGAGGTAGTTAGAGATGTTGAAAGACTATGATATCACCATTTTGTATTATCCCGGGAAGGCCAATATGGTGGTCGATGCCTTGAGTAGAAAGGCTTTGAGTATGGGTAGCCTTGCATATATTCTAGTTAGTGAGAGACTGCTAGCAACAGATGTTCAAGCCTTGGCCAATCAGTTTGTGAGGTTAGATGTTTCGGAGCCTAGTCGGGTTCTTGCTTGCACAATCTCTCAGTTTTCTTTGTATGAGCGCATCACAGAGCGCCAGTATGATGACCCCCATTTGCTTGTCCTTAGGAACACGGTGCAGCACAATGATGCCAAGAAAGTTTTTATTGGAGATGATGGGGTGTTGTGGATGCAGGGTCGGATATGTGTGCCCAGTGTGGATAGGTTTCCTGAGTTGATTCTTGAGGAGGCCCACAGTTTGCGATATTCCATTCATCCGGGTGCCGCCAAGATGTATTAGGATTTGANAGAAGAATGAAGAAAGATATAGCTGCATATATGGCTCGGTGTTTGAATTGCCAGCAGGTAAAGTACGAGCATCAGAGGACTGGAGGTTTGCTTGTGAGACTTGAGATTCCCGAGTGGAAGTGGGAGCGTATTACCATGGACTTTATTGTTAGGCTCCCACGGACTTTGAAGAAATTGGACGGAGTATGGGTCATTATGGATAGGTTGACCAAGTTGGCGCACTTAATTCCGGTGGCATCTACTTATTCTTCAAAGCGACTGGCTGTGATCTATATCCGCCATATTGTTCGTCTTCAGGTGTGCCGATGTCCATTATTTCTTATCGGGTCATGCAGCTCACATCGCACTTCTGGAGAGCCGTACAGCGCGAGTTAGGCACACGAGTGGAATTGAGTACAACATTACACCCCAAAACGGATGAACAGTCCGGGCGCACCATTCAAATATTGGAGGATATGCTTTGCGCCTGTGTTATGGATTTCAAGGGTTCTTGGGATCAGTTCTTGCCGCTTGCGGAGTTTTCCTACAACAACAGCTACCAATCGAGTATTCAGATGGCTCCTTAAGATGCCTTATATAGGAGGTAGTGTCATTCGCTAGTTGGTTGGTTTGAGCCAGGAGAGGCTTGTTGGGTACCAATTTGGTTCAGGATGCCTTGAAAAAGGTCAAGATAATTCAGGATCGACTTCGTACAGCATAGTCTAGATAGAAGAGTTATATCGATCGGAGAGTTCGTGATGTTGCATTCATGGTTGGAGAGAGGATTTTGCTCCGGGTTTCACCCATGAAGGGTGTGATGAGGTTCGAGAAGGAGGGAAGTTGAGCCTTAGGTTTATCAAACCCTTTGAGATCCTAGAGAGAGTTCACTCAGATCCATCTTTCCATGCTCTGGAAGTATCACGGAGATCCATCTCATGTATTAGATTTCAGCTCAGTCCAATTGGACAAGGATTTGACTTATGAGGAGGATCCGGTGGCCATTCTAGCACGACAAGCCTGGAAGTTGAGGTCTAAGAATCATCCTTCTATTGGAGTGCAGTGGCGAGGTTAGCCGATCGAGGCAACTACGTGGGAGTCCGAGTCCGATATGCGAGCAGATACCCACACCTTTTCACCAGTCCAGTTACCTTTCTATGTCTGTTCGAGGACGAACGTTTATTTTAGAAGTGGAGAATATGATGACCCGATAGGTCATTTTGAGTTCTAGCTCGTGTTCCGAGACCTCGATTAGCTCATTTAGTATTTTTTGAGTTGCATGCATAGTCCGTGTCTTTTTCTGGAAAGTTTTAATGTGAAAAATTGAAGAAAAGATGAATTTTAGCTTTAACATAAATTGAGGTGACTACTATCAATATTTTGTGTAAACGACCCCGCATCGATATTTTTACGATCCTGGTGGGTCTATATCGTGATTTTGGACCTGGGCGTATGCCCGAAATTGAATTCGGAAGTCTCTAACTTGATTTGACGTGATGTATTGAAAATTAGTAATTTGAAGGTTAAAAGAATTCCTAGATTTGACCGTAGGTTAACTTTATAGCTACCAGGTTCGAATTTCCGTTCTGGAACTTGGTATAGGTTCTTTTTACTATTAAAACTTGTCTGTAAAATTTAGTGCAAAACGGAGTTGATTCGATAGGATTCGGACGCTCGGTTGTGAATTTGAAAGTTCTTGAGTTTCTTTCAAAGTTTCATGCATTTTGATATCCGATTCGTAGCTCTAGGTGTTATTTTGGTATTTTGATCGCGCAAGCGAGTTCATATGATATTATTACACTCTGTGCATGTTTGGTTTGGAGCCCGAGGGGCTCGGATGTATTTCGGATAGGATACGGATCATTTTTGGACTTAGTTACAGGCTTCAGCTAGTTTTCTGATGTCTAGTGCAATATACTTCGCGATCACGAAGCCTCTATCGCGATCGCGAAGGGGAATCTGGGTTGGGGAGGAATTCCTTTATCACGACGCGAGGAGCTGGTCTGGAACACAAAGTAGTGGGGGTTTACCCTTCGCGAACACGAACTCCTCTCGCGAACGTGACCTTCCTCTCACGAACGCGTAATGTTCGGAAGGGACATGGGGGAGCTGGTCAGTTACTTTTCACGAACGCGTTCGTTGGATCGCAAATGCGAAGGCAGGGAGAATAAGCTTTCACGAATGCGAGGAGTGCCTCACAAACGCGAAGGCCTTTGGCTGTTGCTGCTTCGTTATCATGTCAGGTCTTTCGCGAACGCGAAGAAGACCTGATCTCAGTGATTAAAACAGTCCAAAAATCGAGATTTATCCCATTTCTCACTATTTTCAAGTTTGAGCTCGGCGTAAAGGCAATTTTGAAGAGCTTTTTCATCCTAAATTCATAGGTTAGTAGATTTTAACTTGTTTCCTTACATTTTTATAAACACCTATTGATTTTAACCTTTAATCTATGCTCTTTCATGGTAAAAATTAGAGATTTAGGTAGAAATTGGGGATTTTGAGAAATTGAGATTTAGATATCAAATTGAAGTCAGATTTCGAAACTAATCACATAACCGGGTTCGGGGGTGAATGGATAATTTGTTTTTGGTCCGAATCTCGGATTTTGACCAAGCAGGCCCGGGGTCGACTTTTTCTATTTTCCTTAAAGATTGAATCATTTTCACTCGTGGGTAGTTTCTAAAGCTTATTTTGAATTGTTTGAACTATATTTGGTTAGATTTGATAGGTTTGGAGGCTAATTCTATAGGCAAAGCCGTGGTTGAGCATTGATTTGGTTGCGAGGTAAGGTAAGTGTCATGGTTAACCTTGACTTGAGGGATTAGGACTTGTTAGTCTATTTGCTACGTGTTTTATGTGTGGGAAAACACGTATGTGAGCTGACGAGTACTTATGTGTTGTTATTGGGTTAAAGCATGCGGGTGAAAATTGTTCCTTTGTGTTATATTGCTCCGTTAATTATGTTATACATGCTTAGGTTAGATTATTACTTCTTTAATTATTCATTGTATTTATGCTTTATTTTAAAGATGTTGAATATTTTAGAAGTTGAAGTTTTATATCACGGAACCATATTTAAAGTGAAATTATTCCCCGTGTTGTTTTATTATTCGTATCTAAATTGTTTCTTGGTGAGGAAGAGAGAAAAACACGAAGGGTGTTGTCGTGCCTCATTGCATACATTGTCAAATATGGTGAGGTTTGAGAGTAAAATCATGAAGGATGATGTCGTGCCATTATATTCATATTATTGCATGGTGAGGACGAGAGTAAAAGCACGAAGGATGATGTCGTGCCATTATATTCATGATATTGTATGGTGAGGATGAGAGGAAAAGCACGAAGCGTGATGCCGTGCCACTTTTATATCATTGATTTATTTGATTTCCGATTTTGGTGATTTACTTGGTTATATTATTGCTTAATTTGAAAGATGTTATTTCGTGATTTCGCACTTGCCATGTTTATGATATTTTTCCCCTTCCGCATGTCCCCTCCCAGTTAGTATTTATCATTTTATTATTATTTTGCTGCTTTATATACACTTGTACAAGTTGTTATGTAGGTGTCTTGTCATAGCCTCGTCACTACCACGTCGAGGTTAGGCTCGACACTTACGGAGTACACTTCTGCACTTCTTGTGCAGATGCTGGTATTGGTCCCAGTGGTGCTTGAGGTGCGTCAGCTTGGATCAGTTTCATATGGAGACTCGAGATAGATCTGCTGGCGTTCGTAGACCTTGAAGTCCCATTCCATTTCCTGCTTTCACTGTTTATCTCTTTCAAACAGTTGTATTTATTTCGGACTATGTTTGTAGACTTCTAGTTGCTCGTGACTCCGGATTTTTGGGAGTAGATATTATTACGTGGTTTATACTAGCACTGTGTTAGATTTGACATTTATTTTTCGTTGAATATTATTATTTTGCTTTTAACTGTTAAAATTGGTTAATTAATTATTCCACATCGGCTTGCCTAGAAAGTGGATGTTAGGTGCCATCATGACTACGAGGTTGGGATTCCGGTCGTGACACTACAAGAGTCTGATTGATGATTATCTTGCAAGTAAGGCGTCGAGGACGTCGACAACTCAAGTGGGGGAGAATGTCATGGGAGGCTTTACAGCCATGCTCCATGACCCCTTGGACGCTTCCCATGGCATCCTGGCAAGCTTCCCAACGCCTAGAGCCATGGACGATCCCGTGGTCTTGGCCTCGTCAAGTGACAAATGCGCATGTGCCTATGTCTCCCAATCACTAGCCCTCACCAGCGCCCAGCCTGCCAACAGACCCCTCGGCGTGTCGCGCCCCAGCGCGCGTTCGTTGGCAGCGCAATTGATCCATGCTCTGCGGCCAGCGCCACAACACAGACCCGGATACTAAAGACAAGGTTGCAGCCCCTCCAAGTGCCGCCAATGGACCTACTTTTATCTTCTAGGAATCTAGGTTCCTTTGTTGTAAATATATAGTAGTTTTACTTCCTGTAATTCTATTATGATTTTCTAACTTATTTATTTCAAGTCCTATAACTTTGGTTTATTTTTTTTAAGCATTACTAGGGCATCAAGTAGTCAAACTTTCAGGCAAGCAAACAATTCTCTGTATTGGTGCTCGACACCGTATTGCCTTTCTGCAATATTTTTTATTAATGCAGTAAGCGTTTTTTCATTCTCATTCTCCTTCTGTTCTACTCTCAATTGCTCTTGACATCGATTTTTCCCTACGGCGCTAACAGTCTCGTCTAGCGTACGGAGGGGACCTCAGCTGGCGGATAGTAACTTCACAAACATCGGTTGCTTATCCATACGTCGCTCTTCCAAGACATCTTAGAAAGGCGCCGCATAATAGTATGCATGTAGGCACAACTAAATAAGTACGTGTGCACCAGAGCGGCTATGTGTTCACCATGGCACTTAATTAACAAAAGATAATCTACCGCAACAATTGCATGTGTCTGGTGTCAAAGACGGATCTAGAATTTGAAGTTTACATGTTTCTATAACGAACTCAACTTAATATACATTACTAAATGGGCCACGCACTCAACTATTTATAGACAAACAAAACATTTCTTAATAAACATACAATAAATCTGTTGAGCAATGTTACTGAATTTACGAGCAAAAGTTGTGCCTTTTGTCTAGTTCTCGGAATTTATAGGTGTATGAAATATCAGTTTCCACATATGGTGGCGAATCGTGGAATCATAGTAATGTGAAATATAATACGTGTGAGATGAATTATTCTGCCAATAATGCTAACAACTGCTTGTAATAGTGGTCCCATTTTTCTCCATAGGTTTTTAACTTGTTATGTGTGATACATGTGGTGGCCTGCGAGATGATATATACATACATAATTGCAACCGTCCAGTGTACTTCACGGGTGAAAATTCAAAGATAGGAACAAATTGTAATTACGTGAAGCATTTTGAATTCCAACTTTCTCGCGGAGAAAGAAATATGTTTGGATATTTTTAGTTTTCTGAAAGATTTGTGAGTTTTTATTTTAGCGAAAAAAAAGAAGCTTTTCTTTGAAAAACACATGCGAACTGCTTTAATTTTTCAAAAAACAATTTGCTGGAAAAAGCTTTTTACAGAAACGTGTTAACAAAACTACTTAAACACTCGGAAATTAATCTTGTTGTAAGATTTCAATAATATTTCCACAATCACATACCACCTTGTGAAGTTCAAGTTTTAAAGATAGGAACAGGTTTTAGTAACGTGAAACATGCATGGTGCATGTGGTGGATGATGTACAATAAATTACGTGGCCGATAGTAACATATTTTCAAAATAATTGTAACTTTTCCACATTTTCCATATTTTTGTCGGGTACACAAGGACATCTAATTATCTGAATTACGCAAGTAAAGATCTTGAACTATTTATTTACTTATTGTAAGATTTTAAGTTGGATGTTCATATTCTTTATGATTTTTTATGAAATTCAAGCTTCAGAAGTGGAGCCAAATTATAGTTTATATGTAGCATGAAGGATTTTTCCAAGAAATTTCTATTGGTTTGTCAACTTTTGCTTTTTAAATTAACTAAGTATTGAAAAATTCAGCTCTTCACAATTTGCAAATCAAAGATGAGAAAGTGGCAAAATCTTGAGAAAACGTGTGACGTACGAGCGTTTGTCATCTGCTGTTCACGTATTTCATTCCAGTAATGGAAACATGACAACAGCCATGACAACAATCTTTCAACTTCTTAGTATCAGTCAAATGTTTTGGATCTCTAACTATGATAATATTGGAAAGCTAATTAAATGTCTGAATCATTTCATTTTTTCCTTAAAACTTGTCAAAGAAGAAAACCGCAGTTTAGGTTTAATTTATGGACGGAATATTAGTCCAAGGAAATCCCTTCTGTTGGAGATTCTTTATATATATAATATATATATATATATATATATATATATATATATATATTTTT
>NW_017673081.1:21952-26402 GCF_001879085.1 Nicotiana attenuata | reverse complement strand
TATTAAATCAACAGTTCTTCCAAATGAAATTTACTCCAACAAACGCAACAATTAATACGAATTCATAAGACAACAAGTACACAATAATTATGACTCACTGAGGAAAACAAGTAATGACGAGTAGCAATTAATTATGGACTTTAAGGAGCAAATAGGCAATTTAATATTTAGTATGCTAAATGTCAAGTAGCAATTAAGTCACATAAACATGTAGCAATTATAGCATAAATTCAAGGCATAATGTTGCGCAAGGATACCTCGAGCCAATAATAACAAGTAACACAATAAGGGAAAATGCCAACATAAAGAATCACAGTAATAGTGGAATAAGACAATTAATGCACTTGAACCGATAACAACAAGAAAATGAGTAAATAAAAGTAAAGGACAACATAACTCAATTATCAGCAAGAATCAGGAAAATCAAAGACAAGTGCACGGCATCACCTTTCATGCTTTTACTCTCGTCCTCACCAAGCAATAATATAATGAAAACGTGCACGACATCACCCTTCGTGCTTTTACTCTCTTTCCTCACCAAAGCAATTAGAATAATAAAATGTGCACGACATCACCCTTCTTGCTTTTACTCTCTTTCCTCACATATAATCAATAGAATTGGCACGGAATGGTACATCGTGCGGCACGGCATCACCCTTCGTGCTTTACACTCTTTCCTCACAATAGCAAACAATGCACGGCATCACCCTTCGTGCTTTAACACTCTTCCTCACCCAAACAACAATCACAAACAAGGGCAAGGGAAATAAACAAGAACATATAGGAATCCCGGCAAGGGAACAACGATTTAACAGTTAAATGCCGGCAAGGGAACAACAATTAAATAATTAAATCCCGGCAAGGGAACATTTCAATAACTTTTTCTCTATCTTTCACTTGTACTCCATAACTCACATTATCACTTGAGCCAATGCTCCAAAGGGTTCAATCATCTCATATACTTTTACAATTCACAATATAACTCGAGCCAATGCTCCAAAATGTTCAAAGGTCTCAATTCCTTCCACAAACTTTTCACAACAACTAGAAATCATCACCAAAGCATGTAGAACACAACGAAATCATGAAAATCACAATATAAGACTCACAGTCATACTTGACACCAACGTATAGATACTCGTCACCATGCCTATACGTCGTACTCAACAATTATCACATAGCAAATAGTACTCAACTCCTAATCCCTCAAGATAAGGTTAGACCAAACACTTACCTCGATGCCTTGAACACAACTCAAGTCTTAATTATAGCTTTACCCCTTGATTCCACTGCCAGTTCGCTCGTATAATTGATTTGGAAGAAGACTTGTTCTTGGAAAATCGCCTAAGTGTGTTTGGGTTTGAGAAAATATGAAAAATGGGGTTCAAAATCATTTAAGTGTAAAATTGCAGGTCTCAGATGTGGGAATTGCAAAAAAAGTTTGGGAATTGCGAAAAGAGTTTGGGAAATGCGAACAAGCCTGGGAATTGCGAAAAATGTTTGGGAAATGCGAACCTGGGAATTGCAAAAAAAGTTTGGGAAATGAGAACAAGCCTGGGAATTGCGAAAAATGTTTGGGAAATGCGAACCTGGGAATTGCGAAGAAAGTTTGGGAAATGCGAACAAGCCTGGTAATTGCGAAAAATGTTTGGGAAATGCGAAGTCTGCAGGCCTGCAATTCCTTAAGTCCAAAATTTCACCCCGTGGCCAATCCAAAACTCACCCGAGCCCTCGGGGCTCCAAACAAAATATACACACAATACAGACTTATTCGTGCGACAAATCGCCAAAATAACATCATTACCAACAAATTAACCCTCAAAATCAAAGCATTTTTCTCAAACTTCATCAAGTATCAAATTTAGCAATTTATGTCCGAATCACGTCAAACGACGTCCGTTTTTCACAAAATTTTACAGAAACATCTTAAATCATATATAAGACCTGTACCGGGCGCTGGAACCAAAATATGGGCCCGATACCAATACGTTCCAATCAAATTTCATTTCAAATTTCCTTAAACAATTTCAGAAAACAATTTCCTTTAAAAATTCATTTCTCGAGCTCGGGACCTCAGAATTCGATTCTGGGCATACGCCCAAGTCCCATATTTTCCTACGGACCCTCCAGGATCGTCAAATCACGAGTCCGGGTCTGTTTACCCAAAATGTTGACCGAAGTCAAATTAACTCATTTTATAGCCAAATTTTACCAGTTTTAACAGATTTTCATATTTAAGCATTCCGGCTACGCGCTCGGACTGCGCACGTAAATCGAGGTAATTCTAAAAGAGGTTTTCAAGGCCTCGGAAACACAGATTTTAATTTAAAGCAAGTGATGACCTTTTGGGTCATCACATTCTCCACCTCTAAAACAACCGTTCGTCCTCGAACGGACAGAGGAAGGAAGTACCTGAGTCGGGAAAAAGATGGGGATAACGGCTCCGCATATCTGACTCGGACTCCCAGGTCGATACCTCAGGAGGCTGACCTCACCACTGAACACGAACAAAAGGAAAACTCTTCGACCTCAACTGACGAACCTACCGGTCTAGAATAGCCACCGGCTCCTACTCGTAAGACAAGAATCTCAACTGGATCAATGAACCTAGGGCTAAGCTTGCCCTTCTTCCCAAATCTCATCATGCCCTTCATAGGCGACACTCGGAGCAATACCCGCTCTCCAACCATAAAAGCCACATCTCGAACCTTGCCGTCTGCATAACTCTTTTACCTGGACTAAGCTGTACGAAGCCTATCTTGAATGATCCTGACCTTGTTCAAGGCCTCCTAAACCAGATCTGTACCCAACAACCGAGCCTCTCCGGGTTCAAACCATCCAATCGGAGACCGACACCGCCTACCATATACAGCCTCATAAGGAGCCATCTGAATACTCGACTGGTAGCTGTGTTGTAGGCAAACTCTGCTAAAGGCAAAAACTGATCCCACGAGCCTCCAAAGTCAATGACACAAGCTCGGAGCATATCCTCCAAAATCTAAATAGTCCACTCGGACTGCCCGTCCGTCTGAGGATGAAACGCTGTGCTCAAATAACCCCGTGTGCCCAACTCTCGCTGAACTGCTCTCCAGAAGCGCGAGGTAAACTGCGTACCCCGGTCCGAAATGATAGATACGGGCACACCATGAAGACGAACAATCTACCGAATATAGATCTCAGCTAACCTCTCGGATGAACAGGAGACTGCCACAGGAAAGAAATGCGCTGACATTCCTACTCAAAGCATCGGCCACCACATTGGCCTTTCTCGGATGATTTAAAATGGTGATATCATAATCCTTCAACAACTCCAACCACATCCTCTGCCTCAAATTCAACTCCTTTTGCTTGAACAAATACCGAAGACTCTTGTGATCCGTGAGCACCTCACATGCCACTCCATATAGATAATGCCTCCAAATCTTCAATGTGTGAACTATGGCTGCCAACTCCAAATCATGAACTAGATAGTTCTTCTCATAAATCTTCAACTGCCGCGAAGCATAGGCAATAGCCTTGCCATCCTGCATCAACACTGCACAAGGTCCAATACGAGATGCACCACAATAAACTGTATAAGGCCCGGAACCTGTGGGCAAAACCAACACCGGTGCCGTAGTCAGAGCTATCTTGAGCTTCTGAAAGCTCGCTCACACTCGTCCGACCATCTGAACTGGGCACCCATCTGGGTCAATCTGGATACCCTCTGCTGACACAACATGACCCAGGAATGCAACTGAACTCAACCAGAACTCACACTTCGAAAACTTGGCGTACAACTGACTATCCCACAAAGTCTGAAGAACCACTCTAAGATGTTGCTCGTGCTCCTCTCGGCTGCGGGAATATATCAAAATATCATCATGAAGACTATCACGAACGAATCCAAATAAGGCCTGAACACTCGGTTCATCAAATCTATAAGAGCTGCTGGGGCATTTGTCAACCCGAATGACATCACCAAGAACTCATAATGCCCATACCGAGTGCGGAAAGCTGTCTTAGGGACATCGGATGCCCTAATCCTCAACTGATGGTAGCCAGATCTCAAGTCAATCTTTGAAAATACCTTGGCACCCTGAAGCTGATCAAACCAATCATTAATCCTCGGCAATGGATACTTATTCTTGATTGTAACCTTGTTCAATTGCCGGTAATCAATACACATTCTCATTGACCCATCCTTCTTTTTAACAAACAACACTGGCGCACCCCAAGGCGAAACATTGGGCCTAATGAAGCCCTTCTCAATCAATTCTTGCAACTGTTCCTTTAACTCTTTCAACTCAGGCGGGGCCATACGATACGGCGGAATAGAAATGGGGTGAGTGCCCGGAGCCAAATCAATGCAGAAATCAATATCCCTGTCGGGTGGCATACCCGGCAGGTCTGAAGGGAAAACATCAGGAAACTCACGAACAACAGGCACAGAATCAATAGGAGGGACCTC
>NW_017673081.1:0-18963 GCF_001879085.1 Nicotiana attenuata | reverse complement strand
AATAATAAAATGTGCACGGCATCACCCTTCGTTCTTTTACTCTCTTTCCTCACATATAATCAATAGAATTGGCACGGAATGGTACATCGTGCGGCATGGCATCACCCTTCGTGCTTTACACTCTTTCCTCACAATAGCAAACAATGCACGGCATCACCCTTCGTGCTTTAACACTCTTCCTCACCCAAACAACAATCACAAACAAGGGCAAGGGAAATAAACAAGAACATATAGGAATCCCAGCAAGGGAACAACGATTTAACAATTAAATCCTGGCAAGGGAAAAACAATTAAATGATTAAATCCCGGCAAGGGAACATTTCAATAACTCTTTCTCTATCTTTCACTTGTACTCCATAACTCACTTTATCACTTGAGCCAATGCTCCAAAGGGTTGAATCATCTCATATACTTTCACAATTCATAATATAACACGAGCCAATGCTCCAAAATGTTCAAAGGTCTCAATTCCTTCCACAAACTTTTTACAACAACTAGAAATCATCACCAAAGCATGAAGAACACAACGAAATCATGAAAATCACAATATAAGACTCACGGTCATACTTGACACCAACGTATAGATACTCGTCACCATGCCTATACGTCGTACTCAACAATTATCACATAGCAAATAGGACTCAACTCCTAATCCCTCAAGCTAAGGTTAGACCAAACATTTACCTCGATGCCTTGAACACAACTCAAGTCTTAATTATAGCTTTATCCCATGATTCCACCGCCAATTCGCTCGTATAATTGATTTGGAAGAAGACTTGTTCTTGGAAGATCGCCTAAGTGTGTTTGGGTTTGAGAAAATATGAAAAATGGGGTTCAAAATCGTTTAAGTGTAAAATTGAAGGTCTCAAATGTGGGAATTGCGAAAAAAGGTTGGGAATTGCGAACACGGGAATTGCGAAAAAAAGTTTGGGAAATGCGAACAAGCCTGGGAATTGCGAAAAATGTTTGGGAATTGCGAAAAATGTTTGCGAAATGCAAAGTCTGCAGGCCTGCAATTCGTTAAGTCCAAAATTTCACCCCGTGGCCTATCCAAAACTCACCCTAGCCCTCGGGGTTCCAAACCAAATATACACACAACCTCAAAAACATCATACAGACTTATTCGTGCGATCAAATCGCCAAAATAACATCATTATCAACAAATTAACCCTCAAAATCAAAGCATTTTTCTCAAACTTCATCAAGTATCAAATTTAGCAATTTAAGTCCGAATCACGTCAAACGACGTCCATTTTTCACCAAATTTTACAGAAACATCTTAAATCATATATAAGACCTGTACCGGGCGCCGAAGCCGATTCCGGGCATACGCCCAACTCCCATATTTTCCTACGGACCCTCCGGGACCGTCAAATCTCGACTCCGGGTCCGTTTACCCAAAACGTTGACCGAAGTCAAATTAACTAATTTTATAGCCAAATTTTACCATTTTTCACAGATTTTCATATTTAAGCTTTCCGGCTACGCGCCCGGACTGCGCACGCAAATCTAGGTGACTCTAAACGAGGTTTTCAAGGCCTCAGAAATACAGATTTTAATTTAAAGCAAGTGATAACCTTTTGGGTCATCACATATGGTTTGGAAAGTTAATAGTGGATCCTCTTTATTCTGGTGGGATAAGTGGACAGGACTGGGTCCTCTTGCTATGTTACTGCAGCCAGGTACTAAACCTAGTAACTCACAGGTGAAGGAATTCATTCGGAGCAGCAGCTGGAATATTAGCAAGCTTTTGGATGTAGTCCCACCAAATCTTAAGAATCATATTGAGCATATTCTTATCTTCGGAAAGGATGCTCCTGATAAATGCTTTTGGAATCTGACGACCGATGGTAATTTTACCTGTTCCTCTGCCAGAGAGCTCATTAGACAGAAGAAAAGTAAGAATGAAACCTTTGGAAGGCTCTGGCATTAAGGTGTTCCTTTTAAGACCTCTTTCCTTAATTGGAGATTCCTAAAGAAGAAGCTCCCACTGAATGATACTATATCAAAATTTGGACAGAATATGGTATCTAAGTGTAACTATTGCAAGATTCCTCAATCAGAAACTTCTTCTCACCTCTTCATTGAAGAAGACATTGCCAATAAAGTTTGGAAATACTTTTCAAGCTCCATAGGATTTAAACCGGATACTAATCACTTTAGGTCTCTTTTGTGGAGCTGGTGGGGCCACCAAACTAATAACTTTATGCAGGAAACCATATGGGAATTATGGAAGAGGAGGAATGTAGTGAGGTATGGTCAGACTACTATTCATGTACACAGAATCGTTCAACAGGTAGTGTATAGTACTAAAATTATTTTAATTAAACAATTTAATCAGATTAACTATGACTTGTCTTGGAGAAAAAATTGTGTTTTTGCAGATCAATATTCCCTCAACGATCTACAGTGTTCCAGTCTACTAGAATAAACCACCTCCCTCTATGTCACGACCCCAAATTCCCTCCGAAGGATGTTGTAATGGCACCTAGTCTCTACGACTAGGTAAGCCTAACAAATAGCAACCAGTGAACAGGTATAAAAATACAAGATACTGAAAGTGACTAAATAATGGATAGAACCGTCTGTAAATAGAATCTCACAATTTCACACCCCAAAATCGGTGGAACTGAGTCATAAGCTCTATAGAATGCTACTAGAGTGCTACTACATCACTGTCCGAAAAGGAAATACGAAAGTAATGAAAATAAGAAAAGGTGACTTCGAGGCATGCGGACGCTGAGCATGCATACCTTGAAGTCTCCGGTAAAAGCAGCTAGCAAGACTCTCTATCTACCTGCACAAGCAGACGTACCTGGATCTGCACTAAAAGATGTGCAGAAACATCGTATGAGTACACCACAACGGTACCCAGCAAGTATCAAGCCTAACCTCAGTAGAGTAGTGACTAAGCCAGGTCAAGACACCTACTAGGATATGAAATAGACAATATAAAATGAAATGCGGTTATAAAATAGCAAGTAAGAAATCAACTAATACGGAACAAGATAATAACATGATCTAAAATCGGGAAAATCAACAGTAGAAATAGCATGAAAGAAACAACTAAAGTGATACAAATTAAGGTCATGTACGGACTACAACTACTAGGATGATAACGAATGAAGAAACAAGAAATGTTCCTCCTACAACACTTGCAACATGAAATAACAGCAGGAAACACAACGAGGTACCGCCTGGTGTGTAATGAAATCAAACCGAGGTACCGCCTCTTATATTCAAGAATAGCAACCAAGCTACCGCCTCGTATTCACATTTCTCAATTTCAATCACAATCTTTCCTTATGCCGTCGCGTGAGCCTTACATTAGAGAACAAGTTTTGAAAATAGTTTTTCCGAAATAGCTACACGCACTTTAGCCCACCTTATGACGTCGCGTGGCTTCACATAGTTCCCCTACAAGCAACACGCACATAAGTCCCACCTTATACCGCTCCATGCACATCACCCCAAGCCTTATACTGCCGCATGCGCAATCATATGACGATAACAACTTGTACCACAAGTACCCACATATCAGAACTTGCCAACAACAACAATATCAACGTTTCCATAACAATAGCTCATGGCTCCAACACAATGTATACAAGATTATCAACAATAATAATGGATGAAAAAATTCTCAATAGGAAATATGTTTCAACAATAACCAACATCGCTTCAATGACTGAATTCGTGGAGCCTGAGTAGTCTGGGAATGTGCACCCCTACTGAGTCTGGGGCAATCTCTAAGCATGTGGCGGGTATAACCACACTCAAAACAAGCTCCCGGAGGATGTGGAGGCTGGGACTGGCTCGGACCTAGTCGGCTGGACTGACTGCTAAAGTACCCTGTGCTGGAGGTGCACTAGAAAGTGGCAGACCAAAGTGTGCAACCTAGGACCTCGATACAACCGGAGCACCACTAGCCGCTGGAAGTGCTGAATGAACTGGGCGGCTCACATAGCCCCTACCATGGCGGGCTGAAGCTGCAGCGTAACCACTACTAAATCCCCCTGTGCCACGAGGTATCTTGGCCTCCCTATCCTCTCTATCACGGTCTCACATGCCCTCCAACCTCCGTGCAATCTTAACCACATGCTGATATGGAGCGTCTGACTCCATGTTACATCCCGCATTTTCATACGTTAAAGTTTCGTCACAAGTTAATCGGCGTAAGTTCGGGAATGAGTTGTAAGTATTATGCTATTTATATCAAGCAATAAGTAAGTGCCGTGAAAGAAAAAGGGGAAACGAATTAAAGAAAATGACTTTCGTTGAAGGTTGTCAATTTGGGATAAAATACGGTCAGAGCAATAATACTCGATATTTATGGACTAGTACCACACAAGTACCATATGACCATGATAGTGTGATGTATAAAGGGTATTAAAAATAAGTAATATTTTAAGTAATTTGAGACACTTCTTAATTATGTGGGTAATTGGTTAATTACCGGATAGCGGAATATTACCTAATTAACTAGTGAGTTTGGGATAAGATTAAAACCCTACCCCATCCCCACGTGGCAGCAAGCCACTAACAAAATAAATGACTCTTAGCCATATTAGAATAGATGGCAACCCATTTCCAAGATAAACCTTGTAATTAGAAAAAAGCCACAAATCTTTTAACAATAAAAAAGATACTTATCTTCCTAACATTCTGAAAGAATAGCAAGGCTCTACATAAGGCAAGGATCAAATTCAAAGATAGATATGCTACTACGTATCTTTCAATTCATATTCAAAGATATCAAGATCATTTATTTGGAAAGGATTATATAGAAAGGAAAAACAAGAAATATAGGTGAGGGAACTTTTGATGTTCATATGAGACCTCACGTTACTATAGTGATGGCAGCCTAGATATGTAAAGAGATTGATACGAAATTGCACTGCGTAATAACCACGGGATTTTGCAACTCTAAGGGAGTACGGTGCAATCCTTCTCAAGAATATCATACGGATTTTTCCTACTCTAGGTATGTTAAGGCTATCCTTTCTTTCTTTTGGCATGATCTATACGACACTAACGAGACGAGCAAATGCACAATTTTCATACATGACTCTATTCGTAGAAATATTAGAGATACTTATGTTCTTGATTCCCCATGTGTCATATTATTCTATCATCTGTTCATGGGTCTTAGAAAATACATAAGTTGATAAAGTTTATTTCGTGATATTAATCAAAGGCATAATGGTCTTATGACACTCTGAAAGATTTTATTGACGTACTTCTCATGCATTGCATTCATTTATATTGACCCGTGATCAGATGGCATTATATATGTGTATATATGTATATTATATGTATATGGGATATGGGAAAAGATTACGGCGTTATATACGCACCACCACCTGATCAGCTGGTATACGTTGATGATTTGCCCACAGTGGCCAAGCTGATATGATGGGGTGCCCTCAGAGGCTTGATGTTGTTATGAACGCATATAGCCGTGCATGGTATGACATTTATAAGAATATGCATGACATTATAATATTAAATGATTCTAAGAGCTATTCAGATATTGTTTACCGATTTTTATTCCTTACATACTCGGTACATTATTTGTACTGACATCCCTTTTGCCTGGGGACGCTGCGTTTTATGCTCGCAGGTCCCGATAGACAGGTCGAGAGTCCTCCATGTAGGCTATCAGCTCAGCGGAAGATGTTGGTGCACTCCATTTGCTCCGGAGTTGCTTGTTTGGTTAGTATGATTTAGACGTGTATTGTTTGGTATGGCAGGGCCCTGTCCCGACCTTTATGATAAGTACGTACTGTTAGAGGCTTGTAGGCAAGGGTCATGTATACGGATACATGTATGACCTTGTCGGCCAATATTTTAAGTATATAATGTATCACATTGGCCTTATAGGCTCGTATGTCATAGGTATAAGTTTCTATATCAGATGGGTCATTCTACGTCGAGTATTCCCTCTTGTTTACGCTGTTGATCTCCTGATGTCCCTTCTGGACCACTTACCTACGATGATATAAGAAGAAAGATACGTTAGGTTGGTACTCGGTTGAGTAAGGTACCGGGTACCCGTTGCGGCCCATCCATTTGGGTCGTGACAAAAGTGGTATCAGAGTAGTTCTATCCTAGGAAGTCTACAAGCCGTGTCTAGTAGAGTCTTGTTTATGGGCGTATTGTGCACCACACTTATAAGCAGGAGGCTACGTGACATTTAAGACTGTCAGTCTTCCTTCTTACTCTTGATCGTGTGGTAGAGCTCAGTTGTAAGAACTCAATTTCCTAAACTCTATCTTATTCATAATACGACGATGCCTACATCCAGAAAGACGGTTGGTAAGAGATATAGCTGGGAAAGAGTTGAGTCAGAGGAACTCGATTTCTGCATTATGCCTATGATGGATACATATGAGGTATCCAGCAGATCATGTGTGTACTAAGATGTGTAAGTTTCTTGATAAGGATTCCTAAGGCAAGAATGTCTATCCACTCTTACGGTAAAAAGGAATAAGAGAATCGGAAGGTAGACACAAGTTTCAGCAAGTAAAAGAAGCAAGGTGAAGAAGGGTATGAGGTACCCAGTTAATGAAGGTTAACCGTATTGACAACTCAAGCAGAGGAATTTAAGCCTTTTGAGTTACCTTCAACAGTAACAGAGGTATATACAATTGGCCACACCGATCTCAGTTATGCCCTATAGGAGCTAATATATATGGTTTAAGAGAAGGACGTGATACTATAATTTGGCTGGAGGTAGGGTAACCTAAAATGGTGGATGGATTGTTTGTGTTAGCTGACGTTTCTGAAGGATATTGCAAAAGTGCTAATAAATCTCCTTGTGAGACATCCAGATGGCGCACTCTAAAATAGTACAGCTAGATATGAGTACTACAAAGATAGGCACTAGAAGCCTTGAAGGGATAAATATTACCTATGTGTGGCTCCCGTCCCTAGTAGAGCGAGAACGTTATGCAATCCGAAGAGCTAGTGGATGGAGAAAGGGGAGCTAAAAGCAAAAGAATGTCTTGCTGAAGTTTTCAGAATAAAGTGATAGACATAAATGTTAGCAGGGAAATAAGGAGAGAGTCAATGAAGCATTATGAGTAATATGTGATACATGGATGACAACAGTAGAAGAAAAATGAAAATAATGACAGTATTACAGAGTCTATAGCCAAGGGAAGGAAAAGATGACAGGTGACAGGCCTTGAGACAACAAAAGAGGATAGGCATAAAGTCATATCTTCATTTCGAGAAATAAGTTCGTGACTCTAATGTGATTACCAAAAGGAAAAGTTAGACCCCAGAATGATGGAAATCAGTATGTGCTGGTGAACAAGATAAACTAAACATGAATTAGGGACCGAGTGATTTGATAATAGTCGACATCATGAGAGTTTTAGAGATCGCATTCCGATAATAATAGAATGGACAACAGAAGAATAATCTTTAAAGGTCATTCAGGAAGACACTTCCCTAAAGAAAGCAATGTGAGCAAAGTTAAGCTTTATGGACTATGTGTGCCAGTTACACTAAGTGTCACTCTCGTGAGTAAGGGGATTTGTTATCCTTGGTACAGAAGGATTACCGCAAGGCGAGTAAGGGTCATCGATGATGTGAAAAGACGCCAAAGATGAAGAGGTAAAACATCTATACTTAGATCATCGTAGCTCTCGATCTTAGTACTATCCTAAAGGGGGGAAATATGGAGTGATGTGGCATGAATTCAGAATTAAGTGGTTCTAGTAATCATGGAATGGTAAAGGAAGAATGCGGTAAAAACAAAAAAAAGAATGATATTACACTTATTCACCTCCTACGTATATGCTACGATTCCAGAATATTAAGCAAGCACGACGCCAAGGAGAGGAAGTAAGGGTTCCGGCTCTGGATGTTATTGATAAATAAAGAGCGCGCAAGATGTAAGTTAAGACAAAGGAAATAACCCAGGAAAGATTACGCGGAGTATTGATATGAGAATGGACCAAAGTGTAGTTAATAGTTTATTCAGGAAGAGCCTAGTTATGGCTAGTCAAGGGGATACAGACAAATCAGCAGGTCGTGCAAGATAAATATAGTAAAAGCCGATATAGTGAATTCAACCTCGCAGTAATATCATTGTAATACTTGAGAAAAATTCAGATAGGGGTTGGGGTAGTTAAACGTACCGTGTGAGTATTACGGGAATAAAAGAGAGTGCCACTGGAAGACAGTCAAAATATCAGTTCAGAACAACCCTACAAGCACAAGGGCGTGGAAGTAAGTAACTACGGATAATTATAGGCAAGGAAGGACATCAAAAGGTCTGTCGAATATACAATGTAATAAGCTTACATCTTTACAAGAGTCAAAGGATCCTCCCTAAATACTACAATGAAAGACTAACTGAGGAAGTAAGGAAGAAGGCTTCAACCTAAGCTCAGTAACCTAAGGAGGAAATTGTCTTATAACAACAGTCTCACAACAACATTGTAAGCACTCCAATGAAAGTGGCACCTACCGTAGCTAATGAGCGAGAAGTAAATATTAAAAGTAATATTCAATATCATATGAGTTTCATGAAAACTCCAGCATGCGTGGGAACTAAGATAAGCTAAGTGTGCACGCAACAAGGGTGCAGAATGACCAGGAAAAGTAATAGCTTAAAATGAAAGGAATTATTCGATCAATGATCTCGAGTTAGTTACCTTATGAACGCACTTAAGAGTTCAGAGTACTATCCATGCAGCATATATGTTGACAATCATACAGCCGTAGAAGATTCCGGTATAAGTTAACAGAAAGAATTGAGCCCAGGTCATAGACAAAGGATTGAATTGTTAGAAGATTGTATCATGGATGACCATAGTGTCCATGAAGGGCTAAAGTAATAACTAATACCATGAGCCACAGATTGGAAGATAGCTTAAGCCTACATAAAGGTTGATCAGAGGAAAGAGGAAACTAAAGAGTTACATCAACTAAGTAAATCAGGAGTTTGATTATTGGACCCAGAAAATTATGGACACCGTGATTGAGAACATTGCAGAATCACTCTTAATATCAGAGGTACAAGAGAGATAATATAGTAGCCATAATTTATAACTGCTCTACGATAAAGCCAGTTAGAAGAGTACCAGCCTCATAAGAAGTCAGTATGAAGCCCTCATCAAATCATGTAAAAAGGTGCAAGCATTATAATAGAAGTTCAAGTTGTGGATGTGAATTATACATATGCGAAAGGGAGGTCATGAAAGAGATAGAAGATGTGATGCGAAACATTAAGGTAAGTAAGGTAAAGGTGAACAACGTACGAGACACTCAAAGCAGAAGGTTGTGAATAGTCCATACTTCGGATAGAAGGCTAGAAGCGCGGGGATTTAATATCCAGGAATGATAACGGCATCGTCAGTGGCATATCTTCCAGCCTATGGTTTCTAGGTATCAAGAGGTCTAGTTAAGAAAGTAAAAGAAGAGCTAGAGACGATGTGATGTCTAGCTTGATGTTCAGAAAAGCATAGGGAATCGGTCGCAAGCTAAAGTATGATAGAACGACAAGGTTTTAGAAAGACATGAGTAAGGATAAGAAAAGGGCAAGTGAGAAGGTGACCAAAATAGATAAGTCCTCGGGATTAACCCGTGAAAACAAGGGAGATGATTGGTTTCTCTAAGTCTATTAGAAAGCTCAGTATAGCCTGATGGACTCCAAAGGAGTCTTAAGACTAGTAGCATTTAAAGAGATGGAATGCTGGCCTGGTAAGTAGAATGAGGGTGTGATTGTGATAGATAAAGGATGACGTTTGGGACTTCGATTGGGTAATGAATTGATGAGGATATCATGAATTGTAACGGGACTAAAAATACCCATATAAGGGGAGTCACATTAGGGTTGCTATAAAGTACGGCTATGGAAGTATAGTATCACCCTAGGTGGATCAATCTAATTACTCCAGATGTCCGCGATGAGACGTAGAGCCCTAGTGGCGATGTTCCATAATGAGCTCAAGTTATTCAGTGGTAGATGATGGATCAACATTAAGGAGAAATACACAATAGTTGGATAAAAGTTCAACATATGAGATGAGGTCTGGCTGTCATTCTAAGGATAAACAAGTAATGAAGAAGCATTAAAGGACTTAGATTTATACGTTATATGATAGGAACTAAGGTAATTTTGGAGTTTGGTAGCAGACTCAGTAACGATAAGAGTTATGGTATAGTATGACCTACCTAGATGCAATAAAGTCATACGGATGGATAAACGAATCTATGAATTAGGTGTAGCAATATTCGTAAGTTCACACAAGTACCGAGCGAAAGAACTTCAGTATACCTATAGATGCCCAGAGGACATCTTATCAAGCTCTGTAATATTGTTTACAAAGTGAGGCCTAGAGATTGGCTAAAAGCTGGAGGAAAAGGAAGAGAAGAGTTCGCATAGGCGCATTTACCAAGTCAGAGTCGTACATGCTGCATAATAAAAGGTAGCAACATTTACAACATAGGACGGATTCTGACCACGAGTTGTGGTCTGAGAAAGAGGCCTAAAGGGGGGAATGCCTTGGCCTTGGGATTCATTCACAGAACAGGTTGCCTAGATGGTGAAGAGGAGTAAAAAAGTATTTGGAAACATAGGTTATGAAAATGTATAAAGGCATCAGATAAACATTTCGAGGGACGAATGTTTCAATATGGGGAATGATGTTACATCCCGCATTTTCATAAGCATTATGCTATTGTATATCAAGCAATAAGTAAGTGTCATAAAAAAGAAAAAGGGGAAACGAATTTAAAGAAAATGACTTCCGTTGAAGGTTATCAATTTGGGATAAAAAATACGTCCGAGCAAAAATACGCGATATTTATGGACTAGGACCATACAAGGTACCATAAGATCATGATAGTGTGACGTATAAGGGGTATTAAAAATAAGTAGTATTTTAAGTAATTTGAAACAATTCTTAATTATGTGGGTAATTGGTTAATTACCGGGTAGCAGATATTACCTAATTAACTAGTGAGTTTGGGATAAGAGTAAAACCCCACCCCACACCCACGTGGCAAGCAAGCCACAAAAAAATAAATGACTCTTAGTCATGTTAGATTAGGTTGGCAACCCCATTTCCAAGATAAGCCTTGTAATTAGAAAAAATCCACAAATTTTTTAACAATAAAAAGATACTTATCTTCCAATTCTAAAAGAATAGCAAGGCTCTACATAAGGCAAGGATCAAATTCAAATAGATATGCTACTACTTATCTTTTCAATTCATATTCAAAGATATCAAATTCATTTAATTTGGCAAGGATTATATAGAAAGGAAAACAAAGGAATATAGGTGAGGGAACTTTGAACTTCATATGGACACCTACGTTACTATAGTACGACAATCTTAGATTTGTAAAGAGATTCATACAAAATTTGCACTGCGTAAAATAACCATGGGATTTTGCAACTCTAAGGGAGTATTGGTGCAATCCTTTCTCAAGAATATCATACGGATTTTTTCTACTCCAGATATGATAAGGCTATCCTTTCTTTGTTTTGACATGATCTATAACGACAACAACGAAACGAGCAATGCCCAATTTCATACATTACTCTATTCATTGAAATATTAGAGATGCTTTATGTTCTTTGATTTTGCATGTATCATATTATTCTATCATCTGTTCATGGGTCTCAGAAAATACGTAGTTGAAAAAAGTTTGTATTCGTGATATTAAATCAAAGGCATAATGTCTTATGTACACTACGAAAGATTTTATTGACGTACTTCTCATGCATTGCATTCATTTTATATTGACCCATGATTAGTGGCGTTATATACGCGTATATATGTATATTATACGTATATGGGATATGGGAAAGGTTATCGGGCGTTATATACACACCACCATATGATCAGCTGGTATACACAGTGATGATTTGCCCCACAGTGGCGAGATGATATGATGGGATGCCCCTCAGAGGCTTGATGATGTGTTATGAAGGCATATACCCATGCCCGGTATGACATTTATACACGATATTGCATAACATTATAATATTAAAAGATTCTCAGAGTTCTATTCAGATATACATGTTAAGTCTTTTACTCTCATGTTTCTCTCATGTCTATTTGTTTACCGATTTTCATTCCTACGTACTCGGTACACATTTTATGTACTGACGTCCCTTTTGCATGGGGACACTGCGTTTCATGCCCGAAGGTCCCGATAAGACAAGTCGAGAGTCCTCCAAAGTAGGCTATCAGCTCAGTGGAAGATGTTGGGTGCGCTCATTTGCTCCGGAGTTGCTTGTTTGGTTAGTATGATTTAGACGTGTATTTGTTTGGTATTGGTGGGTCCCTGTCCCGACCTTTATGATAAGTATGTACTGTTTAGAGGCTTGTACGGCAGAGGTCATTTAAACGGATACTTGTATGGCTTGTCGGCCTATATTTTAGTATATTAATGTATCACATTGGCCTTATAGGCCCGTATGTCCACATGTATGAGTTTCTATATCAGATGGGGTTCATTCTATGTCGAGTATTCCCTCTTATTTACTGCTGTGATCTCCTGACGCCCCTACTGGCCACTCACCTATGATGATGTAATAAGAAAGATACGTTGCGTTGGTACTCGGTTGATGTAAGGTACTGGGTGTGCCCGTTGCGGCTGTCACACTCTCTTTTTTCCTACCACCAGAAGGGTGTAAAGGAGTTTTTCCACTTAAAGGACAATCGAACGGGAATTTATTATATTAAAGATTGTCATGAGTCGCCACTTGGGAGATTAATGGTGTCCCAAGTCACCGGTTGAATCCCGAACCGAGGAAATTATGACTCTGTTAACAGTCCGCGAACCAGAAATCCGAGTAAGGAATTCTGTTAACCCGGGAGAAGATGTTAGGAATTCCCGGGTTCCGTGGTTCTAGCACGGTTGCTCAACTGTCATATTTGGCTTATTTATTTGATTTCAAAACATGTTTTAGCTTATGCTTTTATCTTTGAACCCCTTTTATTATTATTATTTTAAGAGAATTGCAACATCGTGAAAACATGTCTCGAACCGCGTCACATAAATGCACCCGCGATTTTTGACACATTCTGACTTCGTTGAGATTTGGATTTGGGTCACATAAATGCGCACCCGCGTTTAGGAAGATAATGTTATTAAAAGACGCTCTTAAAGAGGCTAACGCGTTATCATCTTTGGGGAAAACCGTGAAATTCGCTAAACGGGTCATCCCGAAGTCTAAGGATTTATACAAGGTTAACTAAGCGAGGGCCGTGCAATTGTCATTTTGTTTGGCACGGCGCACCCCGAAAATGACACCTCCTTTAACTTGTCCAATGCTTCTGGTGATTTAACAGAATTCAACATGCTGAAAGTCCCAACGATAGGCAACCGTGTAGTAAACAAAAGCACCACAAGCAAGTACATGTGCTGCGATGCAACTAGCACACTGAATCGCTTGAAGACTCTTCCCCACTATGTAAAATGCCAGCAAAGTTGAACTGGCCATGGCCCATATTACCCGATTCCACACGCCCTTTGACAACCATACCAGCACATACCAATACTCCCAACTCCAGTAGAGAGAGTATATGAATAACAAGGGTATCTTACCAACAAACTAGGCAATCACCAAGAATAAAAATAGATGGAAATCTATATGCTAGACAAGAAGGACAAACACATTTCTAAATAAAGATTAGGCAGCAATCAACATTGAAACGCCCGGAAATAGTCCAAATACTATAATTCAAAAACCAATCAATGGCCCAACCTTGATCCAATTTTGAATATAAAATTATTCATTAGCTATACAGTGCATTAGCTATTTAAAATAATCCGACAACCAAAACTTTGGTCCTAGCTACACCCAAAACCTACTGTTATCTCAGTTCTAAAAAAGGAATCAAATTCACAACAAAGTATTCAAAACCTTCTTGTCAAATATGCAGTAACAGACCCACACAAACACATGGAAAGGGCAATGGCAAACGAAAATTGTCTTTGACTGATTAAGAAACAAACCAGTTCAAAGTGTCTGTAGATGAACTCATCAAAACAAGCTCACCCCTGCTGATTTCCTTGACTGATTAACAATCACAAAACCAAGCAAAACTCAGTTAGACAATAGATTATCCAGCAGCTTGACAATTTTGCAAACCAACAGTGTGTACTTAAAACTGTGCAGATTTGCTTCCTAAATAGTGCAAAAACTGAGCAGGTTTTCAGCAGTAAAGTCCTATGATCACAGCTAAACTAGATTGCATAGCAGCAGCCTTTGAAAGTGGAGAAGATAAAATTCCAGTTTTCACTGAATACATCATATTCAACACTCGTGGCTCCAAAATATACTCAGACGCAGAAAAACACCATTCTAAAACAACTGAGGGCCAGAACCAAAAGGAAGCAGCCCAGTTACTGCAGGAGAGGCAGCTTGTGCAGGATGAATGGACTAAGGTACATAGCTTGACTAGCAAATGTAAAATGATCTCAAAGGAGACAAATCCACACTATTACACAAGCTTCAAAGGATATTTTGTTTAAAGAGTTTAGTGACAGATTTTTCATGTTGAGAACAAACAGGAACAACTACTGATCTTTCCAACATAATGAGCCTCAAAGGGCAAATATTATCAATAGGGAACTTCAACTGATTCAGACAAACAATACATGCGAAAATGATCATGAGATCAGAGAAAAGGGAAACTCTTCAGTGAATCATGTCGACATGTTCAAATCAGGACGGAAGGCTCAAGCAGATCATCATGAACATCAGAAGATATTGCAAAGGAAATTCACCAGAAGAAACTGCACACATCGTTCAACTGAACGCGATGAAATCTTAACTCAGAATATACTTCGAGCCTGAATAACAGTCATGACATACAGGAAATGGAAGACGACTACTCAAATCGGCTCTTATTGACTATAAATAGTCAAGCACATACCACCACTGAGAATAGATTCATTCAACAAGAAATTCGATCACAACACAAAACAGACCACTCTAGACTGAATCTCATAGCTCAAAAGCACTGTAACAAAAACAGAGTCGCATTGAATAAAGAGAGGAAAATCGAACCTGAAATTGCAAATCTCCTTTATAACAATGATAGACTCGACAATACACCTTTCGACTCCAAATCCTAGCGAGGTTCAGCAGCAAATCAGCAAGACGACAGTAGAACCAAACTTGAACTTCAATTTTTATCTCCTTGGAACTCAAATCCGGATTCAGAAAATAAAAAATTGTATATATGTTTCTCTTAAACTTTGAAAGAACTCTTCAAAGAAGAAAATAAAATCAGAAAACCAGAAGTTAAAGAAACCTTTCAACTTTTTTCTCTAAATTTGTTACCAGAGTTTTTTCCCCTTTTTCAAAATCGGATAAGGCTCCTTTTGAAGACGAGTCCTTGATGAAAGAGGGGCTTGGATTGAGTAAAATCAATCCAACGCCTCACACTCATCCAGCATATCGTCCCCAGAACCTTCCAATCGTGAGATATAACTCGAATTCGAGCGAGTGAGAGGAGAGGGGAATCTTGGCATCAGAAACCATTAGAACGGTAAGAGGAGAGATAGGGGGAACGCGTGGGTTAGGGATTTGGGATTCACTCGCCTGAATTTGGACTGAATTGGGGCTTGGTTCGAACGAGAATGATGCTTGAACAGTGAGCATCGTTTGTGCTCTTGAGAGATTAGGGCTTCGTTTTTGTGTGTGTGTATCTGAAGCTGGGTCAGGTTTGGAGGGCATCTGGGCTGGGTCTGGCCATTTGGGGCGGGTATTTTAGGTGGGTTTGGACGGGTTTCAGGGGAAGGGATGGTTTGGGCGTGGAAAATTAGAGAATTGGCCCAAACAAATGATCTTTTATTAATGCAACCATTTTCTTTTCATTTTCTTTTTCTTTTTCTCTTTTTTTTTCATTTTCAGATTTTGTTAAATACAAAATAAAACCTGATTTAACTCTAAAAGAAAATTAATAACTAATTGACTTCCCCAAAATTAACTAAGTCCTAAATTAAAAGAAAACTATAAAATTCAAAAATTAAAGAGTCAAAAATGCAAAATGAACTATTTTTGCAATTTTCTTTCATATTTTGCCACAATTGATTAACTAATTAACCTAAAAATATAAAATAGGACCCTAAATACAAATGCACATATATTTTTATATTTTTCACTACTTAAAATACACACACAAAAATGCAAACAATTAACAGAAACTGCCACAAAAACTACAAAATTGCAAACACTGAAAAAGAATTATTTTGTTTTGAATTTATGGGAGTAATTCACATAGGGCAAAAATTACGTGCTCACAGCTGCCCCTCTTTGCTCGGAAACACGAAGAGTTTTCGTGCAATGATAAAGTGAGCGGATACGAGCGATTTTTGCCCGTTTGAATACTCCGTGGGAAGCATTTTTAGAAAGATTTGACCGCACCCTACTTCCGAGGTTGCCTACATATCCCTGGCTAAAAAGGTATCAGGTCAATGTAGTTCAGGAATGTTTGGTAGCGGGGACTACCATGAAGCTGTGATTTCACTGCTGCTGCTGCTGCTACCACGACTGAACCCCCTTATTACACCATGTCAAAATAAAAAGAAGATAGACTAGACTATGATCTATGCTTCACAAAAATCCTATCTATATCTTCAAACTTGCTCTTGTGGTTCTTGTTGCCTTGTTGACTTGTATTCTCCCGGTGAGATCCCTTTGTTGCCGCCTTGAATTGTAATCTGAGATGTTTTCCCTTTCTCCAAGCGGATGCCTGATTGCCAACTACACTTTGAGATGTCTTTCTTTCTCCAGGTGAATGCCTAACCGCTGAACTTGAATGTATTCCCCGCTCTCCAGGTGGGCTCCTGATTACTGAAACTTGAATGTATTCCCTGCTCTCCAGGCGGGCTCCTGACTTCAACAAAATAGACAAAACAAAGAAAATTTTCTGCTCCAGTTTGGTGGCTGGGTGCACATCATGTTACCAAATATCAGTAAAACCTTGAAAGATAAGACTTGAATTGTACTCCCTCTGTTCTTCAGGCGGGCTCCTGACTGCTAAAACTTGAATGTATTCCCTGCTCTCCAGGCAGGCTCGTGACTGCTGACTTGAAATGTATTCCTCTGTTCTTCAGGCGGGCTCCTGACTGCTGACTTGAAATGTATTCCTCCGTTCTTCAGGCGGGCTCCTGACTGCTGACTTGAAATGTATTCCTCTGTTCTTCAGGCGGGCTCCTGACTGCTAAAACTTGAAATGTATTCCTCTGTTCTTCAGGCGGGCTCCTGACTTCAACAAAATAGACAAAACAAAGAAAATTTTCTGCCCTAGTTTGGTGGTTGGGCATCATATTACCAGACATTAATAAGAATTTGAAAGCTAAAACTTGAATTGTACTCCCTCTGTTCTTCAGGCGGGCTCCTGACTGCTAAAACTTGAAAAGCATTCCCTTGTTCTCCAGGTGGGCTCCTGACAGCAACAAAACAAGCAAAGAAAATTTTCTGCTCCAGTTTGGTGACTGGGTACAGCATGTTATCAAATATTAAAAATTAAAAGCTAAAATTTGAATTGTACATCCCTTGTTCTCCAGGTGGGCGCCTGATTACTGAAGCTTGAAAAGTATTCCCTTGTTCTCCTGGTGGGCTTCTGACTGTAACAAAATAAACAAAGAAAGAAAATTTTCTGCCCCAGTTTGTGCTGGGAAGATTTGTGAGTTGTTAGCAAAATTGTAAACCACTTATACTACTGATGCAATGATGAGAGTGAACTAAAGACTAGAGTAGGATATGCGTCTCCTACGAGTAAAACCAAAACTTTGACTAGCAAATGCGTCTGCTAAAATAAAACCGGAATGAACCTAACTAGGAAGTGCATCCTCTACGGCCGAACTTAAATGACTTAAACTAGGAAGTGCGTCTCCTAGGGGTGAAAACTTTAGTGAAAGAAAATTAGGGAGTGCGTCTCCTATGAATGAACTCTCAATTTAGGAAGTGCGTCTCCTAAAAGAATAGCTTGAAAGACCTTGATTAGGCAGTGTGTCTCCTGCAGGTAAAACTTCAATGATTCAGACTAGGAAGTGCGTCTCCTATGAATGAGCTATCAATTTAGGAAGTGCGTCTCCTATGGGTGAAAATCAACTTAGGAAGTGCGTCTCCTAAGGGTGAAACTTTAATGACTCAAACTACGAAGTGCGTCTCCTACGGATGAACTATCAACTTAGGAAGTGCGTCTCCTATGGGTGAAAATCAACTCAGGAAGTGCATCTCCTAAGGGTGAAACTTCAATGACTCAAACTAGGAAGTGCGTCTCCTATGAATGAACTATCAACTTAGGAAGTGCGTCTCCTATGGGTGAAAATCAACTTAGGAAGTGCGTCTCCTAAGGGTGAAACTTCAATGACTCAAACTAGGAAGTGCGTCTCCTACGGATGAACTATCAACTTAGGAAGTGCGTCTCCTATGGGTGAAAATCAACTTAGAAGTGCGTCTCCTAAGGGTGAAACTTCAATGACTCAAACTAGGAAGTGCGTCTCCTACCGATGAACTCTCAATTTAGGAAGTGCGTCTCCTAAAACAAAGATATAACCTACCCAAACTAGGAAGTGCATCTCCTAAGGGTGAAACTTCAATGACTCAAACTAGGAAGTGCGTCTCCTACCGATGAACTCTCAATTTAGGAAGTGCGTCTCCTAAAACAAAGATATAACCTACCCAAACTAGGAAGTGCATCTCCTAGGGGTGAAACTTCAATGATTCAAACAAGGAAGTGCGTCTCCTATGAATGAACTATCAATTTAGGAAAGACCCAGACTAGGAAGTGCGTTTCCTAGGGGTGATATCTCAATTTAGGAAGTGCGTCTCCTACAGGTATATTCTGAAAGACCCAGACTAAGAAGTGCGTCTCCTGGGGGTGAATTTAAATAACCAAGGCTAGGAAATGCGTCTCCTAGGGGTGAAAACTTCAGTGACTAAACTAGGAAGTGCGTCTCCTATGAATGAAC
>NW_017673080.1:151283-152472 GCF_001879085.1 Nicotiana attenuata | reverse complement strand
ATCAAATTCATCAAAATCGGAGTTCAAATGACCCCTCAAATCCCAATTTTTCATTCCAAAATATAAGCCCTAGTTTCTTCCAATTTTTTTCCCAATTTTTCCAAGAATTAAAAGTAGATTCTTCAAATAAATGATATTTCTAGACCATAGGACTTACCTCCAATTACTTCCCAGTCAAAATCCTCTAAAAATCGCGTTAATAGCTCCCAAGCTCGCTCAACAATGGAGGAAAAATGGTGGAGCTCGCGGATGAATTAAACCCCCTTTAAACCTTCTGCCAACAGTCCTTTTTCGATTCTGCGGTCCCGCTACCGCTTATGCGGGACCGCTTCTGCGGCCAAATGACCGCTTATGCGGTTTTTCATTAATTACACAGCTTCCGCTTTTGCGATTCACTATCCGTTTTAGCGGATCTCCCAAGACCGCTTCTGCGGTTAAAAACGCGCTCCTGCGGACCCGCTGATGCGGAAAGGGTCCGCTTATGCGGAACTCTTCACTCAAGCACCAAAATCGCTTCTGCGCCCTTATACCCGCTTCTGCGGTCCATTTTTGCAGAAGCGGAAATACCAGATGACAGCAATTTGCAGACCTGTTACAACTTCAAAAACTCTCGTTTAACCACTCAAATTCACCCCCGAGGCCCCCGGGACCTCAACCAAACGCACCACCCATCCTAAACCTATTCAAACTTGTTCCGATCCTCAAACACGTCAAACAACGCTAAAACCATTAAACTCACATCGGATTCAAGCCTAAGTTTCTTAAAAACTTCCGAAACTCACATTCGATCAAAAACCCAACCAAACGACGTCCAAATGACCTGAAATTTTACCCGCACATCCAAAATCACCCAACGAAGCTACTGCAACTCTCAGAATTCCATTCCGACCCCCGGATCAAAATCTCACCTACCAACTGGAATTCGCCAAAATTCATCATTCGCCAATTCAAGCCTAATTCTACACTGGACCTCCAAATTCAATTCCGACCACACTCCTACGTCACAAATCATCCCCCGAAGCTAACCGAATCATCGAAATTCACATCCGAGCCCTCTAACTACATAGTCAACTTCCGGTTGACTTTTCCAAAACAAGCTTCCTTCTAAGAGGCTAAGTGCCTCATTTCCAACTAAAACCAATCCAATTCCATCCGATCACCTCAAATACCAATACTGAAATGCAGGGGA
>NW_017673080.1:119364-144506 GCF_001879085.1 Nicotiana attenuata | reverse complement strand
CCAATGCACCTCGCCACTCAATCCGTGCATTTCAGCATAGCCCGTAGCACAATAGTCTAGAATAAACCCCAACACTAGGGACAACCAGTGTTTACAAACCAATATTCATATCCAAAATTCTGGCATTACCAAGCAAAGAAAGATCCACTCGGACTCTAATTCCCAATAACCGTAGACAGTGCGATACACACGATTTACAAACAACTGCATTAGCCTGAACACGAGACTCCTAGTCTCCAACTCACATTTATAGCACACAAATCACTATACCTTTGATCCCAAAATTGCGCCGTACGATACATATCACACCTCAAGTACCCAAATCATTTCCGCGAAAGATATTCTAAAATTTCCCTGTGCCATCAATCAAACTCAATATCAACGTCTATCCCCAACTGCCGAACACTACGAGTATTTATCAGTTTACTCACATTGGCCCTTTTACTGGAACATATACCCCCGTCGAATTTCACTATTTGGTGGGACAATCTATTTCCTTAATCATTTGAAGATCGATTCTTTAATTCACCTGCAGGCTGCCCGTGCCTTGCTTAAGAATTTAATGACTTCTCCATCATGAGCTGAACCGGTAACCTTAACAACACACAAATCCCAAATCATCCACAACATATCGCATATCACATACCCACACTAGTATAACATTGGGAACTCTATCTCCCTCCCTTAACCACAAAAATCTAGCTAATCCACTAGCAAGAACTCTCAATCAATCCCAATCAAGAAGAAGAATCATTACCATTCCATTGCTTCGCAATGCCTAGCAATTATATACGTCTCTAAAACCACGGATAAAACTTATCAAGAACTCTCCCCCAATTCCATTGGCACAAGCTAAACTGCCAGACTTGAATCCTTCTACCCGAACCAGCTAGCAAGCTGTCAGAAACTCAAGGCCTTACGACTAAAACCTGTTTTTTTTTAAAAAGCCATTACCTCGAACACATACGAAGAATTAATCACATCCTTACATACCGATTCGGTCTACTATCAATCTATTCCATCTATCTAATTTCCCTTTTGATTCATCACGTTCCACTTGATATTCTTCCCTTGATGTCAGCATTCACAATTGCCTCAATCCAAGCTTACCATACGAGACTCAAACATAAGACACACTATCTAAGACCCATAGGCCACTGAATATCTCTTCAATTGTTTCCCAAAATACACATTCCAAGAATACTTCACTCTGACGAAACTTTCTGCGAATCTTAATTTCGCTTCCTTTATTCCAGGGTATGACACATAGACCTATGATCAACACTTAAAATACCACAAGCTCTTGACATTTTCTATTGAAAACACTGTCTTTAGTCACATACACCACTTAAAAACCTGAGTGTTACATGTAGATTCCTTGAATACAATTAAAACCATTCTCGAGAGTCATTCCTCTTATTCATTTCTGCAAAATTACCTGATTTAACGAACAGGAACCACTCGTGCGTTATGGACACCTCTAATTACGTAAAATGAGACCCTCATCCCAATACAACAAGCAACTTCCTGGCTCTATGCACCGAGCATTCTTTACCAACAAACAAACTCTAGGACATTCTGTAATCTCTACCCTATGGAACATAAATAACCTTTTGTCGAAATTTTGCTTCACTCGTGCCATCCTCGACCAATTCTGTAACTAAGAACTGATTCGGCCAGCATACCTCGAAGAGTAACGAACATAGCACATACCCGTGCAATCAGCTAATCAACAGCAACTCCCCCCAACTTGCTCGAAGCCAATTATCAAGAACACACTTAACAACTCATAACCACTTTTACTCTAATTGATGCCACAAATGTCCAATAGTAGAGATTAAAACTCAAATCATCTACAAGTTTATGTAAAAACATAGATCATCTTAGTACTTGAAATCATCACAACCCTCGCATTCATCCCCCCACATCCAACTGAGTCTACTCTCCTTTAAAGCGACCCGAATTTTTAAATTTTCAACACGTACCCTACAATTACACATAAGAGACCTTCTAACATAACGCCATTCAAGGATCATACCACCTAAGAAAAACCCGCAGGAGATAACCCACCTGCTTTGCCTCAATTTAGTACTTCGGCATACCTTCCCATCATATACGTTACACAGTCAATCTTTAGTCTTCCTGAGATCGGAACTTATACCGCAACATGCTATTTACTCACTCCAACTAGGAGACCTGAAAAAGATTCTTTCACGCACCCATAACTCGGGGCAACACATCCAATTCACAATGGAAATCAAAACTTAATGGTTCATCTATCACCAAGAAGACCTTCTTTCAGACACTTCCAAGTCAATATAGACACATCACACAGTACCAAACATACTCACACGTAGCTAATCTAGGCCGCACATTGCCCCATAATTAGGGACAAATACTGAACATATAAGTTCAAAAACACTTGCCTTTCATCCTAAATCAGCCACTCCGGCGCTCAAGCCATAGGCAAAGAATCTGGGCCTCACGTTCCTCCAGACTGGCCCAACATCAAACTCACGGAGATCACATTCTCGCCCCTTGATCGGGGAATCACAAGCCATCAAGGCACAACCACTACTGAGCGCTATATGTGCGCCATTACAAACGCGTAGAAGGAAATTTCAAAGAATTGCATCTCAAAGCTGAATTAAGTACGCACAGATAGGAAAATTCCAAAGAAAATGGAAGTTTTCCAAAGGTTCTGCAGCCTCTCGAGCGCATAAACTAAGACGTCTCCGTATCAATCCGCGAGACTCTACTAAACCTGCTCATGGCTCGTGGGATAGTAACTAGGCTCTGATACCAACTTGTCACGACCCATCCCATACCCGTCGTGAATGGCACGCCTCTCGAGAAAGACAAGGCCAGGCCAACTAACCCAAATCCTTTCCACTAACAATTATTAAACATAAATGATAGAAGATACAACTTAATGCATTAGAAATGTTAATTACTTACCCGACCGGATTGTAGGTGTCACAAGTTCGACCGAGCATCTAAGCGAAACCTTAACAAACTACAGGGCCAATAAATAGGATGTATACAAGTAAAATTTTTTGGAAAACAAAAAGAACAACATCCGGTGCCGCGAACGCTGCGGGTCACCTTGCTCAGCTTACATAATAACAATACTCAATCCGCTAATAAACCCGCTAACCGGGTGAACCGATACCTGCAAACTGCACGCAGAGGTGCAGGATAAAGTGAGTACTTCAACTCAAGTGAGTAATAAGAGTAATAATAAACTGAGACGGCAAGGAAATCACTAAGAGCACTCCCATCATTGGCTAATAGGGGACAGACAAACCCTTTAGGAAAACAATTAAAACCGTTTGAAAAATCCTTTTAGAAAATATCTGGCTCAGTATAAAAACCTCTTTTGACAATATCCCTTTTCCTAGCAGTCAAGCACAAATGAATGCGTAAATCAAGATAGTGCAAGTGCACATAAGTCAGCCCTCGGGGCACAGCACTCCATCAACAAATAACACCAGGGTATCTGGTTTAACAGTGCAAGAAGTGATGGATGCCAATGATATGAGAGTGCTAAATGTCATGACACATAAGTACAAACAGGAACCAAATGCATGAATGCAATTCTGCAATGCATATGACCGCTGCGCGTGCAGCCCCGATCCAATTTGGGTACCCGCGCTTCACTGTGGGGGTTCAGGACTCGGAAGGGGCTCCTACAGCCCAAGTGCAATATCATCATAGTATCGCTGCGGCGGCAGCCCGATCATATTCAGTCCAGATCAATTGAAATGAGCCACCTCCGGGCAATTCAAGGTAATAACTTTTAACTCAAATATCAGAAAAATTGCAATTTAGTCTTTAAACTTAGCAATATGACTGCAACATTCAAAACTGTGTTTAACTCAGGACTGAAGTCATTTAACATGCTAAGTGTCTATGAACGCCAATAATAATTCCCTAAAGGATTCAAATAATCGCGCACGAAAGCCCAACACATGGCAATCAGCCCAAATTCACGATAGCATCTAAAGCAGGTTTAGTCAAATTACCCAGTAAAATCAACAACCGGGACGGACCAAGTCACCATCCCCAACGGTGCGTCTCCCCACGCTCATACCTGGCGTGCAAAGTCACCACAATACAGCACTATGATGGGCAATCGGTCCGGTTTCAAACCCTCAGGATTATTCATTTACACAGTATATTACTCACCTCGAAACTCGGTGAAATCTCTAGCTCGCATGCCTTTGCCCTCGAATCGGCCTCCACGCGCGTCGAGTCTAACCACAAAATCAGAGCGAATACATTATCAATATGCAAGGGAACAATACCCAATCGAAAACAAGCCAAGAAAATAAGCAGACAAATCTCTCTCGGAAACTAGCAAACCCGGAGCCCTGGGCCCACTTCTCGAAAAATTACAAACTCATATTACCGGATTCCTGTCTCGCCACGAGTAATATACATATCAAATTTACCAAATCGGAGTCCATTTTGACCCCTCCAAAATTTCAATTTTTAACTGTATAACTCTCCTCAGCCCTTTTAAACTTCCCATTTTTAATGAAATTCACCAAATTTACATTTAAAAATCTACCATAAACTTGGAAATTAGGCCAGGAACTTGCCTCCAATCGATTTCAGTCATAACCTCGGAAAATTCTCGCCAAAGCTCTCCAAGTCGCTCAAAAATTGGTAGGAAACTTACCTCTTGCTCGCGGAATGAAATAAACATTTAAAACCCTTTCTGTCCACAGTTGACTTTCGCTTCTGCGGGTCCCGTTTCTGCTTATGCGGGCACCGCTTCTACGGCCAAAAACTCCTTCTTTATGTGGTTTTCATTTAAAGTTACAATTTCGCTTTTGCCGTCCCAAAATCCGCTTTTGCGGATCACCCATACCGCTTCTGGCGGTTGACAGTCTGCTCCTGCGGACTCGCGCGGGTTTTTGCGGGACTATATTCCGCTTTTTGCGGAATCTCCTCACCAGGCACGAACCGCTTTCTTGCTCCTTCACCCCGCTTCTGCTAAACCGCTCTGCGGTATTCCATGTTCCGCAGAAGCCGGGGAAATACCTCAGATAGCACAGCAACAACAGACCTGAAGCGAACTTTCACAAACTCTCGTTTAAAGAACCCGAACTCACCCCGTGGGCCCCCTCGAAACCTCACACCAAGAAAGCACATACATGTTCTATTTACCTTATTCAGAACTTACTCGAACCCTCAAAACATCTATCCTTTAGCATCAAAAAATCCACCTCAAATTTCATCAAATCAAATGCCTATGTTTCTTTAGAAACCCCGAATTGCACATTCGATCAAAAAAACGCCTCTGACCTTAAAAACACCTGCCGAATGACCTGGGAAAACTTTGCACACATAATCAAAATTCACCTACGGAGCTATGCAAAACTCTCGGAATTCCATTCCGACCCCCCGGATCAAAATCTCACCTATCCACCGGATTTCGCCAAAATACTAACTTCGCCAATTCAAGCCTAATTCTACACCGGGCCTCCAAAATCAGTTCCGATCGCACTCCCAAGTCACAAATCATCCCCCGAAGCTAACCGAATCACCGGAAATCACATCCGAGCCTTCTAACTCATAAGTCAACGTCCGGTTGACCTTTCCAACTTAAGCCTTCCTTAAAGAGACTAAATGTCTCATTTCCTATCCAAACCAATTCAATTCAACTATAACTCACTCGTTGCTGATAATGAAACATGAAGAAGCAGTAAATGGGGGAAACGGGCTGTAATACATGAGACGACGGGTCGGGTCGTCATAGTTATTATACTGGAAATGTTTATACTGGAAATATCTAATAAATTAGTTATACAGTGCTTGATTCCAAAAATGAACAAAACACAAGTATAATACAACGGAGGTTTGCGAATTAATTTGCAAAACTCAAAATACTCCAATGTATTACACTGGAAGTATATTTCATTAAAACTTCTATATGTCAAATCAATAAAGTCTGCAGAATAAAATGGCACACAATATAACGCCAGTATAATATGCTGGAAATTTTTGAATGAATGTCAAAATCTAAGGTTTTTCCAGCTTATTATATGTCACGACCCAAAATCCACTAAGGGTCGTGGTGGCGCCGGACACCGTTGTCAGGCAAGCCAACTAAATAATCAATTAAATTCTCTTTTAATACCTTTGAAATCTAGGATTTTTTTCCTCCCATTTTTCATAAATAAAACAATCTCTGCTTCAATTCAATTTAAGAAATAACTATTAGTACACATCTTTCGAAAAACCATCCCAGAACCCGGTGTCACAAGTGCATGAGCATCTACTGATAAGGAAAATAAAATACAACATCCGTCCGAGATACAATGGACAGGGAATAAATATAAAAATGCTGAAAGGAACTACACTAGCTGCGGTCGCCTCGAACAATGCAGCTCACCTAGTCCCACAGTCATCCATGCTGCTACGCCCAGTAGGCCGCTAGAGTTACTTATACCTGTGCAACAAAAATGCACAGAAGTGCAGTATGAGTGCGTAATCAACGTGTACTCAATGAGTACCCCGGAACCGCAGAAGCGGTGGGCCGTCCGCAGAAGCGAAAATAGCTGGGGCAGAATGGATGTTTAAAATCGTGATTTGAGTTCATTTCTCTAATTTTTCCAAGGCTTGGGCGATTTTTCGGGAGCTTCAAGATGGGATTTTCGTCATCAATGTTAAGGTAAGTTATCCCCACCTATTTTGAGTTGAATACATCAATTATGTATGGAGTTGGGCATGAAAATTAGTATAAAAATTGAGGTTTTGGTGGAAAACCTAGAAAATTACATTCTTGGGATTTAGCCACGAAATTGAGAATGGAATTAGGAGTAAATTGTATATTTGAGTTCATAAGGTCATGGGTAATCTTTATATACGAAAAATTTCGGATTCCGGGCACGTGGGCCCGAGGGCGTTTTGGTCAACTTTTCGACGGCTTCCGTCGAATCTCCCATTTTCGCTTCTGCGATCCGCCATCCGCAGATGCGGTCCCGCTTCTGCGAAAGCCTCACCGCATCTGCGGTCCACTCTGAGCCGGCCTCACCCGCTTTTGCGCTTCCTTTTCCGCAGGTGCGGTCCCGCATCTGCGGCTCCCTGACCGCATCTGCGGCTCCCTGACCGCATCTGCGGTCCCAGCTCCCCTCACCAAAATCCGCATCTGCGGTCTTCCTGGCCGCTTCTGCGGCTCCGCACCTGCGGCCAAATCTTCGCAGGTGCGGAAATACCAGATATCAGCTGCTTCAGCTTTTCCTCAACTCCAAATTCGATCCGTTAACCACCCGGAATTCACCCGAGGCCCCCGGGACTTCAACCAAACCTACCAACCAATCCCAAAACACGTTACGGACTTGCTCGAGGCCTCAAATCATGTCAAACAACGCTAAAACCATGAATTACACCCCGATTCAAGCTTTATGAACTTTGAACTTTCCAACTTCTACTTCCGATATTTAAACCTATCAAATCATGTCCGATTGACCTCAAATTTTGCCCACAAGTCATATTCGACATTACGGACCTACTGCAACTTCCGGAATCAGATTCCAACCCCGATATCCAAAAGTCCACTACCGGTCAAACTTCTCAAAAACCTTCAAATTTCTATCATTAGCCAAATGACTCTAAAATGACCTACGGACCTCCGAATTCACTTCCGATCGCGTTCCCAACTCCAGAATCACCATACGGAGCTATTCACAGACTCGGAACCCCAAAGGACATCGATAACACTGAAATGCACTTCAAGCCAAACTTATGAAATTTCTTCCAAAATGCTAACTTCCACAATAGGCGCCAAAACGCTCCCGGGTTATCCAAAACCCGAACCGGGGATATGCCCATGTTCGAAATCATCATACGAACCTACTGGAACCTTCAGATCCTAATTCCGAGGTCGTTTACTCAAAATTCCAATCCTAGTTCATTCTTTCAACTTTAAGCTTCCGAAATAAGAATTCTCTTTCTAAATCAACTCTGAACTTCCCGGAACTTAATTCCGACCACGCGTACAAGTTATAATACCTGAAATGAAGCTGCTCATGGCCTCAGGCTGCTGAACGGAGCGCTAGAACTCAAAACGACCGGTCGGATCGTTACATTATACTGGGAATGTTTATACTGGAAATATCTAATAAATTAATTTTACAGTCCTTGATTCCTAAAATGAACAAAACATAAGAATAGTACAGCGGAGGTTTTGGAATTAATTTGCAAAACTCAAAATACTCCAATGTATTACACTGGAAGTATATTTCATTCAAACTACTATATATCAAATCAATAAACTCTGCAGAATAAAATGGCACACAATATAACGCCAGTATAATATGCTGGAGATTTTTGAACGAATGTCAAAATCTAAGATTTTTCCAGCTTATTATACTGGGAATATATGTGATTCAAAATAATAACACTCATTCACAAGTATAGTATACTGGAGCTTTATGAATTAATATGAAAAACTCATAAAACTCCAATGTATTATACTGGAAGTATCTTTTATTCAAACTACTATAAAAATTTAAAAAAAATGGTATAGAACAAAATACCAGTATAAGAAACTGGACTTAGTTAATTTAATATATAAACTTTAGACACTTCCCGTATGTTGTACTGGAAGTATAATATACTGGAATTATGTGTGACTCCATGAACCCCAGTATAATAAGCTGGAATTTGCTTAATTAATATGAACAATTCAAGTATTTCCGGCGTATTATACTGGAGTTTAGTTTTTAACAATGTAACTTCTAAATATCTAATTATTTGATTCATTAAATATAGGATGCACACAAATTTCTTGGTTATCGCATTCGATGGGAAATGGACAGCAGATTACAAGTACTTAGACCATAAAACAAAGCTTCTCCTTATAAATGATGGGACTACATTTGAAGAATTCATTAGGAATTTTTTCCAAGTTATGGAGATTGACAACGACAAGTTTGAAGCAAAAGTATGGCTTAATATTAACCTAGGTACTGTTAAGGGAATACAAGTTACAAATGATGAAGATCTTACCTCGTGTATGATGCTCTTAAAAAAAGATCCATACTATAAAGGTTCCAAATTTGTTGTTGAAATTTCAGAAATACCAGATCAACAACCAGAAGGTAATGCAATAATGGAAATTGACAATCAATAATTATTGCATAAAAACACATATGTTCAGGAAGAGCAACTGATGGTGATATCTGAAATAGAAGAGCAGGAGATGTCAATTTATGACATGATAATGGAAAATGAAATTTTAAATCCTGTGGAAGATGAACACATCGAATCACTAGTCACTATTGAAGGAAGAAAAAGGAAAGGAAAAGGAAAGGCAAAAGAATCCCCATCAATAATACTCAAGGAAAATGCATCATTGGATGATGTAAAACTCGGTTCTGTTTTTCAAGACAAAAATGCTATGATCAGATGTTTTTGCTTAGCAGCTATTAAGGAGAACTTTGAGTTCTATGTTGAAAGGTCAAGTAATACAAGATACTCTTTGGTATGTACTGACGAAAAGTGTGGTTGGACTGTTCGAGGTTCAAGAATTAAGGAATCAACACTATTTAAAGTAGTTAAATTTCAGAGATCACATGAGTGCTCGGTTGACATTAGAAAGTCAAATCAAAGACAAGCAACTTCAAATGTGATTAGAGATTACATGATTGACAACTTAAGGGACATAGCTAATGAAGTAAAGCCTAGTTTTGTCATTTCAGAAATGAAAAAGATCACATGGAGTAGATGTTGCTTATGGAAAAGCATTGCATGCTATTCAAAAGGGGTTATCGTTATTAAGAGGAACAACTGAACAGAATTATGAGCAGCTGGCATCATATTTATATATGATCGAACAAAAAAATCCAGGATCATATACAAATATTCAGAGAGATTCAGATAACAGGTAAATTTCTTATGTTTCATTACAATATAGCGGCCTTCGTATATATGATGTAATATTTTATATGGGAAATATGTCTTTTGATTGTTGTTTTTGCTAATGTTTTTTGTTTATTGAATTTAGAAATAAATTTTGTCGAGTATATTATACTGAAATATCGTGTGAATCTTGGTCCTGCAGTATGTTATATTGGATGAATATCATAACATCGTAGAGTTTTGTTTTACTCCAGTATATGTTACGGGACTAGGCCGTGTATAAGCTTTATCTCCAGTATATTATACTGAATGAATTCTGTTTAAACTAGAACTCTTTTTTATTTGTCCTTACTTTTTTTGAGTGATTATTTATCTTGTTCTTGTATTTTGCTCTTTAATCCAGTGTATCATACTTGAGTTTTGTTTTATTTCAGTATATTTTAATGCAAGTGTGTCGTCTTTAAGCTTGTTTTCCAGTATGTCTTTAATCTAGTATCTGATTTGAGTTACGTTTCATTATAATATACTGGCCTTCGTATATAAATATGATGTAATATTTTATATGGGAAATATGTCTTTTGAGTGTTGTTTTTGCTAATGTTTTTTTTTGTTTATTGAATTTAGAAATAAATTTAGTCCAGTATGTTATTGTCACGATCCCAGTTCGCCCTCCGTGAACATGTCGTGACGGAACCTAGTCCCTACGACTAGGTAAGCCTAACAATGTGGAAAATAAACCATAATTGCAGAAGAAGGTAAATAAAACTGAACTAGTAAAATAAAACGGTGTTTAAGGTGCCGCTCGGCACATACCACAACAATTCTCGAAGCTGACAAAACTCCCAAAACCCGGAAACTCACAAATCACAAGCTAAGGGATACATAAGAGGCTCTAACTCCAGAATGTCTACACAAAGGAGAATACTGAAAGGGCTATATTTAATACAGAAAGCTGGAAAGGGATTCCTCGGTCTGCGGATGTCACGACCCCAGTTCACCCTCCACGAACATGTCGTGATGGCACCTAGTTCCTACAACTAGGTAAGCCTAATAGTGCGGAATAACAAATTAACATTTGCAGAATAATTAATTAAAACAAAACATACGGAAATAACCACTGTACATAAGGCCACTCGGCCTATACAACTCAAAAACATGCGGAAGACTACAACTAAATCCCAAAACCCGGAAACCCACGGGAAAACACAGGCTAATGGAATATAGTAATCAGCTCTACACCAGAACTTCTAAACAACACTAAAGGAAAGAAAAGAACTATATGCTAAAGCCGGAATAGAGTAAAGACTCCTGGTCTGCGGACGTAGCAGATATACCTCAAGTCTCAGCTAGGACTCTCCACCACGGGGATGATACGCCAGGGAGGAAGTACCTGGATCTGCACATGAAAAACATGCTCAGGAAGGGCATGAGTACACCACAGCGGTACTCAGTAAGTGTCAAGCCTAACCTCGATTGGGTAGTGACGAGGAAGGTCAGGGCCCTACTGAGATAACATAATAAATAATGAGATAACAGAAACAGTTTAAATAAAGTCTACAGCGGGAATCTAAACCAGGTAAGTAAGGAAGAACAGTATTAGAAAGCAAAGGTAACAATAGAGGGAAAATTGCCCTCAACAAGGAATAGTAGTCGGAGGATCTCTTGGTATCCCGAGGATCTCTTGGTATCCTCATCATCAATACAGGGGATCTATCGGTATCCCGAGGATCTCTTAGTATCCTTAATAAGTAAGTCGGGGATCTCTTGGTATCCTCCATAAGTAAGTCGGGGATCTCTTGGTATCCTCAATAAGTAACTGGGGATCTCTTGGTATCCTAACATATATATAGAAACACATGTGCCAGGGATCTCTTGGTATCCCGCACCCTCAGTCCGGAATATCTCCCAAATCAGAGGTCAAATGCTCACTCAAAACCCAAAAGTTTGGCCTAAGAAGTTTTAACCAAATTCCTCAAATTTTAGTCCCAAATTCGAATTTAAATGATGGATTTAACTACAAAATGATGAAATATAACTAGGAGGGATTAAGAAAACTTTACCTAATGATCTTCACTTCAAAACCCACTCAAAATCGCCCTTCCCCGAGCTCTCAATTGATTTTTGTAACTTATGAACTCAAACCCTCGACACCTCTATTTCTGCCGAGCGATTTCCGCTTCCGCGGACAAGGGACCGCTTCTGCGAAAACCAAGCCGCTTCTATGGTTCTTCATTAAAGCCAAGAGTTCCGCTTCTGCGGTCTTAAACCGCACCTGCGGTTGCCGCTTATGCGGATACATTACCGCTTCTGCGGTTTCAATCAAAATCCCAAGGACCGCATCTACGACTACTATCTCGCAGGTGCATAACCGCTTCTGCGGTTAAACTTCCGCACCTGCGGAAACTAAAGGAACAATCGAATTTCGCTCCTGCGGTGACAGAACCTTCAGCAATTCATTCAACTTTAAAATTTTCCGTCAACCACCCGAAATCATCCCGAGGCCCCCGGGACCTCAACCAAAAGCACCAATAGCACCTAATACCTTATTAAAACTTGTACCAATCTTGAAAACACCTAAAAGAATGCCGGAAACCCGAATTAATCAAAGATTCAAACCTAAGAACTTCAATTTCCAACTAAACACGCTTTCGATCAAAAACCAACCCGAACCTCGTCCGAATGACCTGAAATTTTGCACATACATCCCAAATGACATGACAGAACTATTGTAACTTCCGGAATTCCAAACCAACCCTCGGATCAAAAACTCACTATCGGACCGGAAACTTCAAAAATTCGAACTTCGGCATTTCAAGCCTAAATGGGCTACGGACATCCAAAATACATTCCGAACACGATCCCAACCCCGAAATCACCCAACGGAGCTAACTGAACCGTCGGATTTTCATTCCGAGATCGTCTTCACACTGTTCCGACTACGGACCACTTTTCAACACTTAAGCTCTCATTTAGGGACTAAGTGTCCCAAAACTCTCTGAAACTCAACACCGAACGTCCCGCCAAACCAAAATAGCAGAAATGAACTTAGGGGAAGCAGTTAATGGGGGATTGGGGCGTTAATTCTTAAGACGACCGGCCGGGTCGTCACATCCTCCTACACTTAAACACTCCTTCGTCCTCGAACGAGCATAGAGAACATACCTGAAGTAGTGAAAAGATGAGGGTAATTGCTGCGCATATCCTGCTCGGTCTCCCAAGTCGCCTCCTCGGCCGGCTAACCCCGCCACAGAACCTTCATTGAAGCTATGTTCTTTGACCTCAACTTCCTGATATGCCTGTCCAATATAGCCATTGGCTCCTCAACATAGGATAGATCCTTGTCCAACTGGACTGAACTGAAATCCAACACGTGCGACGGATCACCGTGATACCTCCGGAGCATCGAAACATGAAATACCGGATGAACTCCGTCCAAGATAGGAGGTAAGGCAAGCTCATAGGCGACCTCCCCAACTCGCCTCAAGATCTCAAAAGGGCCAATAAATCTCGGACTCAACTTTCCTTTCTTCCCAAACCTCATAACGCCTTTCATAGGTGAGACCCGAAGCAGAACCCACTCACCAACCATATATGAAACATCACGAACCTTCCTGTCCGCGTAACTCTTCTGTCTGGACTGGGCTGTACGGAGTCTATCCTGAATCACCTTAACCTTCTCCAATGCATCCTGAACTAACTCTGTGCCCAATAGCCTGGCCTCACCCGGCTCAAACCAACCCACCGGAGATCTACACCTCCTGCCATATAAAGCCTCATACGGCACCATCTGAATGCTGGACTGATAACTATCGTTGTAAGCAAACTCCGCCAGTGGCAAGAAATGATCCCAAGACCCTCCAAACTCAATCACGCACGCACGGAGCATATCCTCAAGAATCTGAATAGTGCGCTCGGACTGTCCGTCCGTCTGGGGGTGAAATGTTGTGCTCAACTCCACCCGAGTGCCTAACTCCTGCTGCACGGCTCTTCAAAACCGCGATGTAAACTGAGTACCTCTGTCCGAAATGATAGAAACTGGAATGCCATGCAGACTGACGATCTCCCGGATATAAATCTCCGCCAACCGCTCCGATGAATATGTGGTACACACAGGAATAAAATGAGCGAACTTGGTCAGCCGGTCCACAATAACCCAAATGGAATCAAACTTCTTCAATGTCCGTGGAAGTCCAGATAAAAAATCCATGGTGATGCGCTCCCATTTCCACTCCGGAATCTCTATCTGCTGGAGCAACCCACCCGGGCGCTGGTGCTCATACTTCACCTGCTGGCAGTTGAGGCATCTAGACACATAGCCAACTATATCTTTCTTCATCCGCCTCCACCAGTAGTGCTGCCTCAGGTCCTGATACATCTTCGCGGCACCCGGATGGATGGAATACCGCGAACTATGGGCCTCTGCTAGAATCATCTCTCGAAGACCATCAACATTGGGCACACAAATCCGGCCCTGCATCCTCAATACTCCATCATCTCCAATGGTCACATCTCTGGCATCTCCACGCCGAACCTTGTCCTTAAGGACAAGTAAATGAGGGTCCTCATACTGCTGCTCCCTGATGCGATCAATTAAGGAAGACCGGGAAACCACACACGCTAGAACCCGACTGGGCTCTGAAAGATCCAATCTCACGAACTGGCTGGCTAAGGCCTGAACATCCATCGCCATAGGCCTCTTTGAAGCTGGTAGGTATGCCAGACTCCCCAAACTCTCCGCCCGGCGACTCATGGCATCCGCCACCACATTGGCCTTGCCTGGGTGATACAGGATAGTGATGTCATAATCCTTCAGCATCTCTAACCACCTCCTCTGATGCATATTGAGATCCTTTTGCTTGAGCAAGTGCTGCAAACTCCGATGATCAGTATAGATCTCACAAGGCACTCCATATAGATAATGACGCTAGATCTTCAAGGCATGAACAATGGCAGCTAACTCAAGGTCGTGGACAGGGTAATTCTTTTCATGTATCTTCAACTGTCTGGACGCGTAGGCAATCACCCTACCGTCCTGCATCAACACCGCTCCAAGGCCAACTCTTGAGGCGTCACAATAGACAGTATAAGACCACGAACCGGTAGGCAACATCAAGATTGGGGCTGTAGTCAAAGCTGTCTTGAGCTTCTGAAAGCTCGCCTCACACTCCTCTGTCCACTGAAAAGGGGCACCCTTCTGGGTCAATCTTCATAGGGGCAGCAATCGATTAAAATCCCTCCACAAAACGACGGTAGTAACCCGCCAAGCCAAGGAAACTGCGAATCTCTGTAGCTGAGGACGGCCTGGGCCAACTCTGCACGGCCTCTACCTTCCTCGGATCCACCCGAATACCCTCACTAGAAATCAGATGGCCTAAGAATGCCACAGAACTCAGCCAAAACTCACATTTTGAGAACTTTGCATATAACTTCTTCTCCCTCAAGGTCTGTAGCACGATCCTCAGGTGCTGCTCATGATCTTCCCGACTCCGGGAACACACCAGAATATCATCAACAAAAACAATCACGAACTAGTCAAGATATGGCCTGAACACACTGTGCATCAAGTGCATGAAGGCTGCAGGGGCATTGGTCAGCCCAAATGACATAATAAGGAACTTGTAATGACCGTATCGAGTCCTGAAGGCAGTCTTTGGGATATCTGGCTCCCGAATCTTCAACTGATGGTACCCTGAGCGCAAGTCAATCTTAGAAAACACCTGTGTGCGCTGAAGCTGGTCAAACAGATCATCTATACGAGGCAAAGGATAACGGTTCTTCACTGTAACCTTGTTCAACTATACACATGCGCATAGAACCATCCTTTTTCTTCACAAACAAAACAGGAGCACCCCACGGTGAAACACTGGGTCGAATAAAACCCTTACCAAGAAATTCCTGCAACTGATCTTTCAGCTCCTTCAACTTAGGAGGAGCCATACGATACGGAGGAATGGAAATGGGTTGAGTGCCCGGCAACAGATCAATGCCAAAGTCAATGTCCCTATCAGGCGGCATGCCAGGAAGATCAGTTGGAAATACATCGGGATAATCCCGTACCACTGGAACAGAATCAACAGAAGGGGTATCAACACTAACATCTCTCACATAAGCCAAATACGCGGCACACCCCTTCTCAACCATGCGCTGAGCTTTAAGAAAAGAGATAACTCTACTAGGAGTGTGATCTAAAGTAGCACTCTACTCAACACGCGGAATACCTGGCATAGCCAGCGTCACGGTCTTGGCGTGACAATCAAGAATAGCAAAATGGGGCGACAATCAGTCCATGCCCAGAATAATGTCAAAATCCACCATACCAAGTAACAATAAATCTGCTCTGGTCTCAAAACCACGAATAGTAACCAAACATGACCGATAAACACGGTCCACAACAAGAGAATCTCCCACAAGAGTAGAAACATAAACGGGGGTACTCAAAGAATCCCGAGGCACACCCAAATGCGGAGCAAAGTAAGAAGACACATAAGAGTAAGTAGAGCCTGGATCGAATAGAACCGATGCCTCTCTGTGACAAACCAATACAATACCTGTAATGACGGCGTCAGAGGCAACAACCTCAGTGCGAGCAGGAATACAATAACATCTGGCCCGGCCCCTCTCGCGAGGGTGACCTCTATCTCCCCGACCTCCGCCCCTAGCTGGCTGGGCAGGTGGGGTAGCAGCTGGAGCTGTGACCATGGCCTGGGAACCCTGAGGAGCACGCTGTGGCTGAGAAGTCTGTGGAGGCGCGCTCCTCCCAAGTCTGGGGCAATCCCTTACCAAGTGACGTGTATCACCACACTCGTAACAAGCTCTGGGAGGACGCGGTGCCTGTGACTAACTAGGGCCAGGTCTGTTGGACTGACCTCTGGAAACACCCCGCGCAGGAGGCACACTAGAAACTGGAGGTGCATAATAAGGCTCCTGAGGTGGAGGCGGAGCTGGAGTACTGCCGGCTGCTGGAAGAGCTGAATGTACAGGGCGATTCGAATAACCTCTGCCACAACGACCTGCTGATGTGGTACGGGCACCAGAGTAGTGACCCGACTCTCGAGACCTCTTGGCCTCCCTCTCTCCTCGCTCCCTGGCGAGCATACCCTCAATCCTCCTAGCAATTCTCACTACCTGCTGATAAGGAATGTCCATCTCCAACTCTGGAGCCATGCTAGATCTGATGGGTGGAATAAGACCCTCAATGAAACTGCGAACTCTCTCCCGAACTATAGAAACCAAAGCCGGTGCATGTCTGGCCAACCTGGTATAATGGATAGCATACTCCGAAACGGTCATAGCACCCTGGCGCAAATGCTCAAACTCTGCGCGCCATGCATCCCTGAGACTCTGGGGGACAAACTCTCTCATGAACATATCTGAGAACTGGGTCCAAGTCAGTGTAGCAGCCTCGACTGGACTGTCTATCTCATAAGTCCGCCACCAATCATAGGCGGCTCCCCGAAGCTGAAAAGAAGTGAAAGAAACCCCGCTGGACTCCACTATGCCCATAGTGCGAATAATACGATGACACTCCTCTAGAAATCCCAAGGCATCGTCTGATGCTAATCCACTGAAAACTGGGGGATCATACTTCTTGAACCTCTCAAGTCTCCGCTGCTCGTCCTCTGAAGCAGCTGGCCCATCCTCGGGCTGAACTGGCACTGCAGGCGGTGCCGGAATAATCTCGGGAGCCTGCTCAACCTGCACCCGCTGCTCAGGAGTGCGGACGGCGGGAGTTCGTGCTCCTCCTCCGGCCTAGGATGTGGCTGCAGCAATGGGAAGCAATCCTGCCTGAGCCTAGGTGGTGTACATGCTCATGAACTGAGCCAAGGTCTCCTGGAGCACTGGAGTAGTAGTAGCAGTAGTAGGTGTGCCAGGTGCCTGGGCTCCGGCTGGATCTGCTGGTGGTACCTCGGCGGCAGCTCGCGCAGGTGCTCTGGCTGCACCACGTGCGCGTCCTCGACCTCTCCCCCAGCCCCGGCCTCTGACGGCTGCAGTAGGGGACGCGGGTGCCTGATCATCACGAGTAGCACGTGTCCTCACCATCTGTGAGAGAATAGAAGTCAGAAGTTTAGAATTGATGTCAAAATGTCGCACGACAAGGAATTCAAATGAAACGAAGATTTTTCCGAAACAGTTACATTGCCCCTCGTAGATAAGTACAGACGTCTTCGTACCGATCAGCGAGACTCTAATAACCGGCCTGTGTTTCTGGGACTCCTATGAACCTAGAGCTCTGATACCAACTTGTCACGACCCCAGTTCACCCTCCATGAACATGTCGTGATGGCACCTAGTTCCTACAACTAGGTAAGCCTAGCAGTGCGGAATAACAAATTAACATTTGCGGAATAATTAATTAAAACTGAACATACGGAAATAACCACTGTATATAAGGCCAGTCAGCCTATACAACTCAAAGACATGCAGAAGTCTACAACTAAATCCCAAAACCCGGAAACTCACGGGAAAACACAGGCTAATGGAATATAGTAATCAGCTCTACACCAGAACGTCTAAACAACATGAAAGGAAAGAAAAGAACTATCTGCTAAAGCCGGAATAGATTAGAGACTCCTAGTCTGCGGACGTAGCAGATATACCTCAAGTCTTGGCTAGGATTCTCCACCACGGGGATGATACGCTTGGGAGGAAGTACCTGGATCTGCACATGAAGAACATGCGCAGGAAGGGCATGAGTACACCACAGTGGTGCTCAGTAAGTGCCAAGCCTAACCTCGGTTGGGTAGTGACGAGGAAGGTCAGGGCCCTACTGAGATAACATAATAAATAATGAGATAACAGAAACAGTTTAAATAAAGTCTACAGCGGGAATCTAAACCAGGTAAGTAAGGAAGAACAGTAATAGAAAGAAAAGGTAACAATACAGGGAAAACTGCCCTCAACAAGGAATAGTAGCCGGGGGATCTCTTGGTATCCCGAGGATCTCTTGGTATCCTCATCATCAACACGGGGGATCTCTCGGTATCCCGAGGATCTCTTAGTATCCTCAATAAGTAAGTCGGGGATCTCTTGCTATCCCGAGGATCTCTTGGTATCCTCAATAAGTAACCGGGGATCTCTTGGTATCCCAATATATATATATAGAAACACATGTTCCATGGATCTCTTGGTATCCCGCACCCTCAGTCCAGAATATCTCAAGTACAGGGGGATCTCCCGGGAAGCCGTTTCGTAGTCCCAAATTAAACACACAACAACAATAACTCATAAATCTCAGAACAATGCTAAAAATCAGGACTAGAAGTATAAATTATAGCCTAACATGCTTCACAGAGTACAAATAGCACAGCTAAAACAAATAAGCAAGTAAGCCAGCTAAACATGAGTCTCTAAGCTAGCACAGGTATAAACTTACAGTTTAAAATGAACAAGTAAACAGGAAATCTCAATTTAAATACTTCAATTAGAAACGAGTATACAACAATTAGCTCAAGTACGCGCTCGTCACCTCACGTACGAGGCATTCAAATATTCAAAGATCATATCCTAAGGGGAAAGGTCCCCCACACAAGGTTAGACAAGCCACTTACCTCAAACCGGCTCAATATCAACTAGAAACCACGCTCTTGCCACGAGTATCCGACTCCAAATGGCTCAAATCTATTAAATTCAATTACACATTGTAAATAACATCGCAAACACCCGATTTTGCTGTTAAATTAAAGCTACGGCGTAAAATTAGGTGAAATGACCAAAATGCCCTTCAGTCCAACGCCTCGGAATCGTATAATTTTCACATTTTCAGAACCCTCGTACTCTCACTAGTCTAACCATATAAAAATCTCCCAAATCGGAGGTCAAATGCTCACTCAAAACCCAAAAGTTTGGCCTAAGAAGTTTTAACCAAATTCCTCAAATTTTAGTCCCAAATTCGAATTTAAATAATGGATTTAACTACAAAATGATGAAATATAACTAGGAGGGATTAAGAAAATGTTACCCAATGATCTTCACTTTAAAACCCACTCAAAATCGCCCTTCCCCGAGCTCTCAATTGATTTTTGTAACTTATGAACTCAAACCTTCGACACCTCTATTTCTGCCCAGGGATTTCCGCTTCTACAGACAAGGGACCGTTTCTGCAGTCCCGCTTCTGCGGAAACCAAGCCGCTTCTGCGGTTCTTCATTAAAGCCAAGAGTTCCGCTTCTGCGGTCTTAAACCGCACCTGCGGTTGCCGCTTATGCGGATACATTACCGCTTCTGCGGTTTCAATCAAAATCCCAAGGACCGCATCTGCGACTACTATCTCGTAGGTGTGTAACCGCTTCTGCGGTTAAACTTCCGCACCTGCGGAAACTAAAGGAACACTCGAATTTCGCTCCTGCGGTGGTTTAGCCGCTTTTCCGGCTCCGCTTCTGCGGTTCCCAAGCCGCAGAAGCGGAAATACCAGATGATAGAACCTTCAACAATTCATTCAACTTCAAAATTTTCTGTCAACCACCAAAAATCATCCCGAGGTCCCTGGGACCTCAACCAAAAGCACCAATACCACCTAATACCTTATTCAAACTTGTACCAATCTTGAAAAAACCTAAAACAACGTCGGAAACCCGAACTAATCAAAGATTCAAGCCTAAGAACTTCAATTTCCAACAAAACACGCTTTCGATCAAAAACCTACCCGAGATCGTCTTCACACTGTTCCGACTAAGTGCCCCAAAACTCTTTGAAACTCAACACCGAACGTCCCGGCAAACCAAAATAGCAGAAATGAACTTAGGGGAAGCATTTAATAGGGGATCAGGGCGTTAAATCTTAAGACAACCGGCCGGGTCATCACAGTGGACGTAGCAGATATACCTCGAAGTCTCCACAGGAACGCCTCCTTCCAAGGCTGACAGAACTGAGTGGGTGTATGTGACGACCCGACCCGTCGTCTCATGAGAACCACTCCGTTTCCTCTATTTCCTATTTATTTATGCTTCATTATCAGTGTTGAGAGTGAACGAGTTGATTTGGATTGGTTCTAGAAGGAAATGAGACACTTAGTCTCTTTAAGGAAGGTTTATTTTGGAAAAGTCAACCGGACGTTGACTTATGTGTTAGGGTGCTCGGATATGAATTCCGATGATTCAGTTAGCTTCGGGGGATGATTTGTGACTTAGGAGTGTGATCGGAAGTAAATTTGGAAGTCCGGTGTAGAATTAGTCTTGAATTGGCGAAGTTAGTATTTTGGCGAATTCCGGTCGATAGGTGAGATTTTGATCCGAGGGTCGGAATGGAATTCTGAGAGTTGCTGTAGCTTCGTTATGTGATTTGGGATGTGTGCGCTAAATTTCAGGTCATTCGGAGGTGATTTGGTTAGGTTTTTGATCGAATGCGTATTTCGGAAGTTTTTAAAGAACATAGGCTTGAATTCGATGAGAAATGATGGTTTTAGTGTTGTTTGAGGTGTTTTTATGATTGGAACAAGTTTGAATGATGTAATAGGAGGTGTTGGTGCTTTTGGTTGTGGTCCCGAGGGCCTCGGGGTGTTTTTGGGTGGCTAACGGGGAGTTTTGGATTTGTAATGTTGCAGAACCTGTGTTGCTTCTGGTATTTTCGCTTTTGCGGAAATGGGACCATAGAAGCGGTACCGCAGAAGCGAGAGTAGAGCCGCAGAAGCGGCAGGAACTGCAGGTGCGGAACTGGTGACCGCATCTGCGGAGTCGCAGATGCGACAGGAGGACCGCAGATGCGGTATTTGAGCTTGTATGGGGATCCGAATATGTGATTATTCGCCCGCAGAAGCGGAAGCCGCAGGAGCGGCTAAGGAGCCGCAGAGGCGGAAATATTCGCAGAAGCGATGCAATGACCGCAAAAGTGGAAGTCGAAGATGCGACTAAGGAGCCGCAGATGCAAAAATAACTGGTCAGTGCTATTTTTATTTCTCCTTCACGAAATTTCAAAGGGTTTCACATTTTCACTTCGAACTTGGAGAATTTGGGCGAGTTGGAAGAGAGAAATCAAGGGCCTTCTTTGAGGTAAGGATTTCTGAGTCTAAAACACGATCTTATGGTGCAAATACATGAATTTAGACTGAAAAATTAAGGAATCAAGGGTTAAGAATGGAGGTTAGGGCTTGAAACTTAAGAGAGCTAAAATGGGGATTTGAGGGGTCATTTGGACTCCGATTTTGGTGTTCTTTATATGTACAGACTCGTAGCGAGATAAGGAATCCGATGATGTTAATATTCTGATTTTTTGAGAAGTGGGCCCGGGGCTCGGGTTTTTGTCAATTTCGGGATTATTGATGTTTTTCGAGTATTTTCGATTGGGTATTGATCCTATAGCATAATGTGATGTATTCGTTGTGGTTTTGGTCATATTCGACGTGCGAGGAGGTCGATTTGAGAGGCAAAGGCATAGCAAGCTAGGACTTTGGTCGGCTTGAGGTGAGTAATAGATGTAAATTCTGTTCTGAGGGTTTGAAACCCCGAATTTGCACATCGTAGTGCTATGTGAGGTGACTTGCACGCCGGATAACGGGCGTGGGGTAGAGCACCGTAGGGATTGTGACTTGGTCCGTCCCACTTAATAAAATTACTACCTAATTGATTGAAGCTTAGTGATATCCTTATAAAAATGGATTAATTGTCATAATTGGGTTTCGTGCCAACTACTTGAATCCTTCAGGGATTGTTTGTACTGGTTTCTTACCATATTTAAAGATATTGAACTCAGTCCTGGTATTTAATACTGTTTTGCAAACTCAGCCATTTTTCTCAAAATAGAAACTTGATTAATATTTTCAAATGAATTTTGGGCTGAATATTTTTATATTATTGTGCCCGAGAGGCTTATGTGATTTTGGACTGAGTATGGGATCGGGCTGCGCGCCGCAGCGGTATGATATTGACATTGATATGAGGCCGAGGGCCTAGTTGATGCCACGAGATGGCTTATTATTGCGCTTGGGCCGTAAGGGGCCCCTCCCGGAGTCTGCACACCCCCAGTAAGCGCCGTCGACGATAAATAAATGGAGCGGGCTGCACGCCGCAACGGGTATTGGAGAGTACCGGTTTATGTGTTGCATTGCATATTTGATTTTCATTTACTTATTTATCTGCTGTGATGCTTCTATAATTGTTTTCACTGTTTTACTATTTTTATGCTACTGGTTCATGTTGCGGTATTTATAGAATTACTTTGTGCTTATTCAAGATTTCTTATTCTCATCCTTTATTTATGTTTATTACTCTCTGGGTTGGAAGTACTCACATTACTCCCTGCACCTTGTGTGCAGATTCAGGTGTACCCACTGAGGCTGAGTGAGACTTTTCTCTGCCTAACATCATATTTGGGAGTTTCAAGGTAGCTGCATTTGACGTTCGCACCCTTGATCTTCCTTCTATCTTATTTATTTGTTTCCGCATTCCTAGAGAACGATATGTAGTAGGTTGGTACTCATGTATTAGAGGCTCAGACTTGTGACACCTAATTCTTCGGGCTATGTAGTTATTTTATATTTTGGGATTTCAGCATGCTTAACTCTATTCCCGGATTTTAGTAATTTGACTTAGTAATTATCTGTGTTAATTAATTCATGAACTGGATAAAATGGTTAAGATTATTTAAATTTGGTCGGACTTGCCTAGTAGTGTGTTGGGCGCCATCACGACCGGGGTTGGGGTCGTGACAAGTTGGTATCAGAGCCTAGGTTACTTGGTCTCGCGAGTCATGAGTCGGTTTAGTAGAGTCTCGTGGATCGGTACGGAGACGTCTGTACTTATCCTCGAGAGGCTGCAGAACCTTTAGGAAAATATCACATTCTTGAATTCTTATCGTGCGTCCTTGATTCAGCTTGAAATGAAACTCTTGAAATTCCTTCCACGTGTTCGTACGCGCGCATGAGCGCTCAGTATCAGATGTGCCTTGATGGCTTGTGATTCCCCGATCGAGGGGCGAGATGTAATCTTTGTGAGTTGATGTTGGGCCAGTCTGGAGGACTTGATGCCGAATCTCTGCCTATGGCTTGAGCACCAAGGTGTCGATTGTGTGAGCAAGTGCTTTGAACTTATATGTTCGGTATTGTCCCTATTAGTGGGAGTGACGGCTGGTTAGCTACGTGATGAGTACGTTAGTACTGCGAGAAGTATCTATGTAACTTGGAGGTGACGAGGAAGGTCTGCGGGATGATAGATGAACTATTAAGTGTATGATCTCCGTTGTGATTGGATGTGTAGGCCCGAGTTATGGGCGTGTGAAGAATCTTTTTAAGACTCCTAGTTGGGAGTGAAGTAAGTTGCATGTTGCGGTATGAGTTCGGACTTAGGAAGACTAAGTAACTGTCTAATGTGTATAATGGTGGAAGATATACAGAAATGTTATATTCAGGCAAAAACAGGTGGGTTATCTCCTGCGGAGTGTCCTAAAGTGGTGTGATCCTTATGTGTATGTTAGAATATCTCATTTACAAGTGAAGAAAATGTGTTGAAATCTAAATTGGTCGCTTAGAGAGTGGGTGTATCTGTCGCGAAGGTGAAGGTGAGAATTGCAGAAGAGTTAAATTCTAACTGATCTATGTTTTCACAAGCTTATAAGGGATTTGAGTTAATCTCACTATGATATTATGACAGCAATAGAGTACATGCGTATGATTTATTGAGTGCGTTTGATCTATGGCTTCGAGCCAAGTTGGGGAGTTTGCTATTGATTAAGTTTATTGCACGGCTAAGTGCTATGTTGGTTCCAGTTTGAGGCGCGTTTGGTGAGTTAGTTATGGCTTACGGAGATTGTGGTCGAGGATGGATGTGAAGGAATTTATTTTTATTTTCAAAGGTTATATGGTACCTCGTATGTGTGTGAGAATCACAGGATGTCTTAAGTTGCTGTTAGTAAAGAGTGCTCGGTGCATAGAGTAGGAAGATGCTTGCTTGTATTGTGACGAGGTCATATCTTGCGGTGTCAGAGTGCTAACGAGGCACGGGTGGTTTTGTTCATTGGATCAGGCTAAATGCAGATAAACAGAGTAAATGACCCTCGAGAATGGTACTAATGTGTTCGAGATTCTACATGTGACAATTGGGTATCTTGAATTTGTATATGTGATTAGAACTGTGTCTCCATTGGGAGAGGTCAAGATGTGTAATTTTTCTATATCAATTATGGGCTTCTATGTAGCACTATCAGGAAGGTGCAGGTAATGGTTTGGAATTCGTAGAATGTTCTATGATGTTTTGACTTGCGATGTAGTGGTTGGAAGGTACGAAATGGTTCGTGGGATGCGAGACAGCATGGTCTCGTGATTCAAAGTCACTCGGGATGAGTG
>NW_017673080.1:113205-117531 GCF_001879085.1 Nicotiana attenuata | reverse complement strand
TATGAAATTGAAGTGACAATGTGTAATCGGACCTATGTGATATAGGGTGACGGGGGATCAACCCCGGGTATATGCATGGTAAGGTCATTCAGCTATTGGTTGGCTTCTAGGACAACTCTGGATACGCTCGAGGACGAGCGTTTGTTTAAGTTGGGAGGATGTGATGACCCGACCCGTCATCTCATGAGAACCGCTCCGTTTCCTCTATTTCCTATTTCTTTATGCTTCATTATCAGTGTTGAGAGTGAACGAGTTGATTTGGATTGGTTCTAGAAGGAAATGAGACACTTAGTCTCTTTAAGGAAGGTTTTTTTTGGAAAAGTCAACCGGACGTTGACTTATGTGTTAGAGGGCTTGGATATGAATTCCGATGATTTGGTTAGCTTCGGGGGATGATTTGTGACTTAGGAGTGTGATCGGAAGTAATTTTGGAGGTCCGGTGTAGAATTAGGCTTGAATTGGCGAAGTTAGTATTTTGGCGAATTCCGGTCGATAGGTGAGATTTTGATCCGAGGGTCGGAATGGAATTCCGAGAGTTGATGTAGCTTCTTTATGTGATTTGGGATGTGTGCACAAAATTTTGGGTCATTCGGAGGTGATTTGGTTAGGTTTTTGATCGAATGCGTATTTCGGAAGTTTTTAAAGAACTTAGGCTTGAATTCGATGAGAAATGATGGTTTTAGTGTTGTTTGAGGTGTTTTTATAATTGGAACAGGTTTGAATGATGTTATAGGAGGTGGTGGTGCTTTTGGTTGAGATCCCGGGGGCCTCGGGGTGTTTTCGGGTGGCTAACGGGGAGTTTTGGATTTGTAATGTTGCAGAACCTGTGCTGCTTCTGGTATTTTTCGCTTCTGCGGAAATGGGACCACAGAAGCGGTACCGCAAAAGCGAGAGTAGAGCCGCAGAAGCGGCAGGAACTGCAGGTGCGGAATTGGTGACCGCATCTGCGGAGTCGCAGATGCGACAGGAGGACCGCAGATGCGGTATTTGAGCTTGTATGGGGGATCCGCAGATGCGATTATTCGCACGTAGAAGCGGAAGGCGCAAGAGCGGCTAAGGAGCCGCAGAGGCGGAAATATCCGCAGAAGCGATGCAATGACCGCAAAAGCGGAAGTCGCAGATGCGGCTAAGGAGCCGCAGATGCGGAAATAACTGGTCAGTGCTATTTTTATTTCTCCTTCGCGAAATTTCAAAGGGTTTCACATTTTCACTTCGGACTTGGAGAATTTGGGCGAGTTGGAAGAGAGAAATCAAGGGACTTCTTTGAGGTAAGGATTTCTGAGTCTAAAACACGACCTTATGGTGCAAATACATGAATTTAGATTGAAAAATTAAGGAATCAAGGGTTAAGAATGGAGGTTAGGGCTTGAAACTTAAGAGAGCTAAAATGGGGATTTGACGGGTCATTTGGACTCCGATTTTGGTGTTCTTTATATGTACAGACTCGTAGCGAGATAAGGAATCCGATAATGTTAATTTTCTGATTTTTCGAGAAGTGGGCCCGGGGCTTGGGTTTTTGTCAATTTCGGGATTATTGATGTTTTTCGATTATTTTCGATTGGGTATTGATCCTATAGCGTAATGTGATGTATTCGTTGTGGTTTTGGTCAGATTTTCGACGCGCGAGGAGGTTGATTTGAGAAGCAAAGGCATAGCAAGCTCGGACTTTGGCCGGCTTGAGGTGAGTAATAGATGTAAATGTTGTTCTGAGGGTTAGAAACCCCGAATTTGCACATCGTAGTGCTATGTGAGGTGACTTGCATGCCGGATCACGGGCGTGGGGTAGAGAACCGTTGGGGATTGTGACTTGGTCCGTCCCGCTTAATAAAATTACTACCTAATTGATTGAAGCTTAGTGATATCCATATAAAAATGGATTAATTGTCGTAATTGGGCTTCGTGCCAACTACTTGAATCCTTCAGGGATTGTTTGTACTTGTTTCTTACCATATTTACAGATATTGATCTCAGTCCTGGTATTTAATACTGTTTTGCAAACTCAGCCAATTTTCTCAAAATAGAAACTTAATTAATATTTTCAAATGAAGTTTGGGCTGAATATTTTTATATTATTGTGCCCGAGAGGCTTATGTGATTTTGGACTGAGTATGGGATCGGGTTGCGTGCCACAGCGGTATGATATTGACATTGATATGAGGCCGAGGGACTAGTTGATGCCACGAGATGGCTTATTATTGCGCTTGGGCCGTAACGGGCCCCTCCCAGAGTCTGCACACCCCCAGTGAGCGCCGCCTACGATAAGTAAATGGAGCGGGCTGGACGCCGCAGCGGGTACTGGAGAGTACCGGTTTATGTGTTGCATTGCATATTTGATTGTCATTTAGTTATTTATCTGCTTTGATGCTTCTATAATTGTTTTCACTGTTTTAATGCTACTGGTTCACGTTGCGGTATTTATAGAATTACTTTGTGCCTATTCAGGATTTCTTATTCTCAGCCTTTATTTATGTTTATTACTCTCTGGGTTGGAAGTACTCACATTACCCCCCGCACCTTGTGTGCAGATTCAGGTGTACCCACTGAGGCTGAGTGAGACTTTTCTCTGCCTAGCATCATATATGGGAGTTTCAAGGTAGTTGCATTTGATGTTCGCAGTCCTGATCTTCCTTCTATCTTATTTATTTGTTTCCGCATTCCTAGAGAACGATATGTAGTAGGTTGGTACTCATGTATTAGAGGCTCAGACTTGTGACACCGGATTCTTCTGGCTATGTAGTTATTTTATATTTTGGGATTTCACCATGCTTAACTCTATTCCCGGATTTTAGTAATTTGACTTAGTAATTATCTGTGTTAATTAATTCATGAACTGGATAAAATGGTTAAGATTATTTAAATTGGTCGGGCTTGCCTAGCAGTGTGTTGGGCGCCATCACGACCGGGGTTGGGGTCGTGACAGTGTACCTGTATCTGCACAACAAAAATGTGTAGAAGAGTAGCATGAGCACACCACGACGGTGCCCAGTAAGTATCAAGACTAACCTCGATGGAATAGTGACGAGGAACAGTCAAGACACCTACCGGTCAAAAAAACAGTATAATCATAGGAATAGCTGAACCAAAATATATAAATATGTAAAGACTGTATAAATGTTTAAAATTGCTATAAGTTCACAATAAGGGGAAAAAGGGCAACAGGTAACAACAAGAATATAATAAATGATGGTACGAAATGACGGCAAACACACAACCCCAAATCCCAAGGTCACAACACAGCAAGGGGAAACAGTCAATAACTCGTATCCTGCAATGATGATCACATAAGGTCTTATTCAACTCTTTCCACAATTTACCAAAATCTCGGATAAACCACATCTCACGAAACCCAGCATCAGAAATCTAACACTTGGCATCCTGTGCCCCATCAATCTCACGGTCATACTTACAACTAACTGGCTAACTAGGGCCACTCTCACATATATAATGGATAAACAGAGGCGTACCTCTACCCTTAGCAAAAATCGGAAGAATTCACTTCTAATGGGGAAGTCCAACTACGTGTATGCTTGTGCAAGTGTTTTTAACAAGAATTCTACCACTAGTAAACATGAAAAGGACAACGGACCGCACGTACGATGTTTCCTCGCAACTTCCAAGCGATAATGCTCGTACACGAAAGCAACCCACAATCACAATATCAACAAGATAGGAGTGCCTCCACAGGCCGTCACAGTTCTTTACAATCAACCCCTGACATAACCCACCTTATTTCGCCACGTGTGAAAATAATAATATAATAAGCACCGCCTTATTTCACCACACGTGCATCACAATGTTCCCACCTTATTCCGCCACATGCGCAACCCACATATAAGCATATAACATATCCCGCCTTATTATGCCGCATGTGCAACACAACAATAGCAATAATAGCACGGCAAAGACCTCGTGCAACCCTTTAAAAACAACCGCACGGCAGAGACCTCATGCATCACAGTACCAACAGTCGCACGGCAGAAACCTCGTGCATCACAGTTCAACAACTGCACGACAGAAACCTCGTGCATCACAGTCTCAACAACCGCACGGCAGAAACCTCGTGCATCACAATCTCAACAACCGCACGGCAGAAACCTCGTGCATCACAGTACCAACAGTCGCACGACAAAAACCTCGTGCATCACAATATCAACAACCGCACGGCAGAAACCTCGTGCATCAAAGTCTCAACAACCGCACGGCAGAAACCTCGTGCATCACAGTCTCAACAACCGCATGGCAGAAACCTCGTGCATCACAGTCTCAAGTACAACACAACAAATGACAATATATATAGGAACAAAGCAAGAGAATCAACCACCAAAA
>NW_017673080.1:108402-113199 GCF_001879085.1 Nicotiana attenuata | reverse complement strand
GGTACAACTAACTCACAAGGAATAACCGTAACAGAGAAATACTAAGCGCAATAAGAACAACTCAACAAGGGAGAAATAATATGAAACAACGATTTCATAATACTAAGTTCAACAACAAGGAAGTTAACATGAATCAAATAAATTACATTTAAGGAAATATCAATTAAACATAGGATATCTAACTTCTTTCCAATTAGGACCAAATAATTACACGAGAGATAGAAAATAATGCTTCCAAATAAAGACAAGCAGTTAGGAATGATAAGGTTACTATAGAAGGGTAATGTCTACAGTGAAACAAGTAAAAGTCAACTAGGCAACAAGAATAAGCCAAAAAGGGAAAATAAATTCCAAGTAAGACATGTAAAGGTGAAGCTAATAACAGGGAACTCAATCGCATCAAGAACAACTTCATATTCGGTGATTACAAGGATCTAGGAGCCTAAAAGGGACAATTTTCCACAAATAAATCCGAGCACGCACTCGTCACCTCGCGTACAAGGAATACAATCAACAGAGAAGACTCAAATCCTAAGGGGAAGTCCCCCACAGAAGGTTAGGCAAGATACTTACCTCGAACCGGCTCAAATCAACTAGAAACCACGTTCTTGCCACGAGTACTCGACTCCAAGTGGCCCAAATCTATTCAATTCAATTTCACAATGTAAATAACACTTCAAGTAGTTGATTCTACAATTAAATTCTAAGCTAATACGCGGAATTATGTAAAATGACCAAAATGCCCCTCAGGCCAACGTCTCGGAATCGGGCAAAATTTATATTTGCAGAAACCTCGTACTCACACGAGTTTGTACATACCAAGAACACTGAAATCGGAGTCCAGATGACCCTTCAAATCCTCAATTAAAGGTCTAAGAACTTTTCTCCCAATTTCTACCAAAACTCCAAAATTTAAGGATGAATTTAAGGAAAGATTCATGGAAATTAGACTAAACCAAGTAAGAATCACTTACCCAAGTTGACCAGGTGAAAATCCCTTCAAAAATCGTGATCCCCCGAGCTCCTAAGTCAATGATATGAATTATGGTATAAACCCTCGATTTTGGAAACATATATTCTGCCCAGATATGTAAAGCATCGCGAACGCGGAGGAAGTCTCGCGTTCGCGAAGAAGAAAAATAAAGGCTGCCCCGATTACACAACGCGAACGCGACAGTGCGTCCACGAACGCGAAGAAGGAAATTTGAATGGCCCCAGGACTGCTCTTCGCGAACGCGTGAACTGCTATGCGAACGCGAAGAGTGGAACGGCATAACTACGCGAACGCGATAAGGGGAACGCGAATGCGATGAAGGGAGAGACAGAGCTTCGCAAACACGAGGATCTAAACGCGAACGGGAAGAAAGAATTCCAGCTAGTCATCAACAAAGCTTCGCGAACGCAAAGGTATGCTCGCGAACGCGAAAGAGGATACCAGAAGCAGCAGTTACAACAGTTCAAAATAGGAGGAAAATGATCCATAGCCCATCCGAAACACACCCGAGGCCCCCGGGACCCTGTCTAATCACACACACAAGTAATATAACCTAACACAAACTCGCTCGAAGTTTCAAATCACATCAAACAACATCGAAACGATGAATCAAACCAAAAAACAAGCTTATGAACTTCCAAATCTTAAAAATACGCTTTCGATCAAAAACCTAACCAAACCACGTCCGAATGACCTGAAATTTTGCACACACATCCCAAATGACACGACGGAGCTACTGCAGCTTCCAGAATTCCATTCCGACCCTCAGATCAAAAACTCACTATCGGACCGGATTCTTCAAAAATTCAAACTTCGGCATTTCAGGCCTAAATTAGCTACGGACCCCCAAAATACATTCTGAACACGCTCCCAATCCCGAAATCACCTAACGAAGCTAATAGAACCATCGGATTTCCATTCCGAGGCCGTATTCACAATGCTCCGACTGCGGGCCACTTTCCAACACCTAAGCTCTCATTTAGGGACTAAGTGTCCCAAAACTCTCCGAAACTCAAAACCGAACGTCCCGGCAAACCAAAATAGCAGAAAAGAACTTAGGGTAAGCAGTTACTAGGGGATCGGAGCGTAAATTCCAAAAATGACCGGTTGGGTCGTTACATCCTCCCCCTCTTAAAACCAACGTTCGTCCTCGAACGTGCTAAGATTTGCCTCGTAGTCCTCAAGCCACTGAGTGTGCACTTCCAACATACACCCGCGGGTGGTCCCACGTCACCCCAATCCACTTTAGCCTGACGACACCATCTCAACTGAAATTTAACCTTTCTAGTAATACCAATAGGCCTTCAAGCCACAATTCTCACCTTCCATCCGTTTCCAAAAGGCCCGATTCTAAATCCATATGCGGTATCAGTCTCAACCAGCTACTCCAATATAGGCCAACACACACAGGGTATAACCACACAACATGACACATCACACATGGGCCCACAATAACATTTCTGATAGCAATACTTGCCTGAGATCAAATCTGTGCCGGCCATAAGCCTCAAATTCAATAGGAACTGTGATGAACCACAGATAGTGCCTCTCTATCACAAACCGAATCCGTACCTAAATGACATTCAACTGGCGCACCGGCCTCAAGCCTACTATCTGGAACACATCAACGAGTCGGGCCTCCCCCTCTTGGGCGCCCTCTACCTACCTGAATACCTCGCTGGGACACACCGGTCCGAAGTCTGGGACAATCTCTCACCATGTGGCTAGTATCTCCACACTCAAAGCACCCTCTCCGCTGACGAGGCGGTGGGAACTGTGCGATACGGGTACTCCGAGACCCATGAACACCTGAGTCACCATGCAAAGCCTGAAGCACGAACTGAACTGGCTGACCCGCAAAACCTCTACCATGATGCACCCTTCCTCCAAAATAAGGACCAGTATATCTCTCTGGTCTACGAGGCCTCCTCGCCTCCTCAAACTCTCTCTCCTGATCTCGTCTGCTCTCTCTCTCGCATGACCCTGCCTGCCCTCTCTCTCTCTAGCATGCATACCCTCTATCCTCCTAGCAATGTTCACCACCTGCTGATACGAGATGTCCATCTTTAACTCACGAGCCATACTGGACCTGATGCTGGGAATAAGCCCCTCAATGTACCGACGAACCTTCTCGCGAACAGTAGAAACCAAGGTTGAGGCATGTCTAGCCAAACTGGTGTAACGGACAGCATACTCCGAGACCGTCATAGCATGCTGGCGCAAATGCTCAAACTCCGCGCGCCATGCATCTTTGAGGCTCTGAGGAACAAAATCTCTCAGAAACATATCTGAAAACTTGGTCCAAGTTAGTGAAGTTGCCTCGTCTGGGCTGTCTAACTCATAGGTGCGCCACCAATCATAGGCGGCTCCTCGAAGCTGAAAAGTAGTGAAAGAAACCCCGCTCAATCCAGAGATACCCATAGTATGGAGAATACGGTAACACTCATCAAGAAACCCCAAGGCATCGTCTGATGCTATCCACTGAACCGCATGATCATACTTCTTGAACCTCTCTAATCTCATCTGTTCCTGCTCGGAAGCCGCTGCCATGCCCTCGGGCTGAACTGGTGTCGCAGGCGGCGCAGGAATAATCTCTTGGACCCACTCAACATGTGCTCGCTGCTCAAGAGTGCGGGCGGCGGGAGTCTGTGCTCCTCCCCCGGCCTAGGATGTGGCTGCAGCAAGGGGAAGCAATCCTGCCTGAGCCAAAGTGGTGTACATACTCATGAACTGTGCCAAAGTCTCCTGAAGGGCTGGAGTAGTAGTAGCAGTAGGCGTGTAAGGTGCCTGGACTCCGGCTGGATCTGCTGGTGGTACCTCGGCGGAAGCTCGCGCAGGTGCTCTCGTTGCACCACGTGCGCGTCCTCGAACTCTACCCCGGCCCCGACCTCCAACGGCTGCAGCAGGGGGCGCCGGTGCCTGATCAACTCGGGTAGTACGTGTCCTCACCATCTGTGAGAGAGTAGAAGACAGAGGTTTAGGATTGTAGATGTCAAAAATCTCGCACGACAGGGAAATCAAATGAAGTGGAATTTTCCTAACGGTTACATAGCCTCTCGCAGATAAGTACAGACGTCTCCGTACCGATCCACAAGACTCTAATAAACCGGGTTGCGATCTGTGACTCCTATCAACCTAGAGCTCTGATACCCACTTGTCACGACCCCAGTTCGCCCTCTGTGAATATGTCGTGACGGCACCTAGTCCATACGACTAGGTAAGCCTAACAATGCGGAAGATAAACCATAGTTGCGGAAGAAAGTAAATAAACTGAACTAGAAAAATAAAACGGTGTTTAAGGTGCCGCTCGGCACATACCACAACAATTCTCGAAGCTAACAACATTCCCAAAACCCGAAAACTCACAAATCACAAGCTAAGGGATACATAAGAGGCTCTGACTCAAGAATGTCTATATAAGGGAGAAATACTGAAAGAGCTATACTTATTACAGAAAGTTGGAAAAGGGACTCCTCGGTCTGCGGACGTAGCAGATATACCTCGAAGTCTCTACCGATACGCCTCCTTCCAAGGCTGACAGAACTGAGTGGGAGTACCTGTATCTGCACAACAAAAATGTGCAGAAGAGTAGCATGAGCACACCACGGCGGTGCCCAGTAAGTATCAAGACTAACCTCGGTAAAGTAGTGACGAGGAACAGTCAAGGCACCTACCACTCAAATAAACAGTATAATCATAGGAATAATGGGAACGATATGTAACATGTAAAGACTGCATGAATGACTACAAGTGCTACAATTCACGGTAAGGGAAAAAGGGCAACAAGTAACACAAGACTATAA
>NW_017673080.1:64208-108382 GCF_001879085.1 Nicotiana attenuata | reverse complement strand
GTCCCAAAACTACTCCGAAAACTCAAAACCGAACGTACCCGGCAAACCAAATAGCAGAAAAGAACTTAGGGTAAGCAGTTACTAGGGGATCGGAGCGTAAATTCCAAAAACGACCGGTTGGGTCGTTACATCCTCCCCCTCTTAAAACCAACGTTCGTCCTCGAACGTGCTAAGATTTGCCTCGAAGTCCTCAAGCCACTGAGTGTGCACTTCCAACATACACCCGCGGGTGGTCCCACGTCACCCCAATCCACTTTAGCCTGACGACACCATCTCAACTGAAATTTAACCTTTCTAGTAATACCAATAGGCCTTCAAGCCAGAATTCTCACCTTCCATCCGTTTCCAAAAGGCCCGATCCTGAATCCATATGCGGTATCAGTCTCAACCAGCTACTCCAATATAGGCCAACACACACAGGGTATAACCACCCAACATGACACATCACACATGGGCCCACAATAACATTTCTGATAGCAATACTTGCCTGAGATCAAATCTGTGCCGGCCATAAGCCTCAAATTCAATAGGAACTCTTTTCAAACCTCCACAACACTAGAGATTATACAATAACAATGAAAACCGCATAACAAAACACCTGAATAACCAAATCTCAGCCAACACCATCTGGTACACACCCCACAAGCTAAAACTCAGGAAGCATAGAACGGAAATGACTGAATATGAGAAAGGAAATACATAAGGGAACTAACAAACAAATCAAACTAGCACAGGTTCTTCTAAAACACAAACCGAACAAAATATCTAACAAGTAAGAATGAAAGCATATAAAAGACTCACAAGGATCTTATACTGATATAACTCTCACCGCAGTACACAGCTCGATCTCAACATATCAAATCACCTGACATCACAAGGGTCCCGCCCTCATTATTGAGTCACAAGTAGGGCACACATCAACCCATCTCGAGACTCTCACTAGATCAATTCCGTCTACAAATTACAACACAGGCTGGCTCCCACACCGGTGGAGCATAGAAATCACAACTCGTAACCAAGAATAATCAGAGATCACATCAAACCTACCGAAACAGACAACATGAATTTACTACTAGCCTCATAACTCTCGACAACAGCTAGAAACGCACGATAGACACGGCTATCACTCATAGGACCTCCCAACAGAATAATCACGTAAACAGAGTACAAATCATGAAACGCACTCATAAATGGAACAACAAATAAGGGAACTCACCCCGATAAGCAGAACTGTGATGAACCACAGATAGTGCCTCTCTATCACAAACCGAATCCGTACCTAAATGACATTCAACTGGCGCACCAGCCTCAAGCCTACTATCTGAAACACATATACGAGTCGGGCCTCCCCCTCTTGGGCGCCCTCTACCTACCTGAATACCTCGCTGGGACACACCGGTCCGAAGTCTGGGACAATCTCTCACCATGTGGCTAGTATCTCCACACTCAAAGCACCCTCTCTGCTGACGAGGCGGTGGGAACTGTGCGATACGGGTACTCCGAGACCCATGAACACCTGAGTCACCATGCAAAGCCTGAAGCACGAACTGAACTGGCTGACCCGCAAAACCTCTACCATGATGCACCCTTCCTCCAAAATAAGGACCGGTATATCTCTCTGGTCTACGAGGCCTCCTCGCCTCCTCAAACTCTCTCTCCTGATCTCGTCTGCTTTCTCTCTCGCATGACCCTGCCTGCCCTCTCTCTCTCTAGCATGCATACCCTCTATCCTCCTAGCAATGTTCACCACCTGCTGATACGAGATGTCCATCTTTAACTCATGAGCCATACTGGACCTGATGCTGGGAATAAGCCCCTCAATGTACCGGCGAACCTTCTCGCGAACAGTAGAAACCAAGGCTGAGGCATGTCTAGCCAAACTGGTGTAACAGACAGCATACTCCGAGACCGTCATAGCATGCTGGCGCAAATGCTCAAACTCCGCGCGCCATACATCTTTGAGGCTCTGAGGAACAAACTCTCTCAGAAACATATCTGAAAACTTGGTCCAAGTCAGTGAAGTTGCCTCGTCTGGGCTGTCTAACTCATAGGTGCGCCACCAATCATAGGCGGCTCCTCGAAGCTAAAAAGTAGTGAAAGAAACCCCGCTCGATCCAGAGATACCCATAGTATGGAGAATACGGTAACACTCATCAAGAAACCCCAAGGCATCGTCTGATGCTAATCCACTGAACACCGCATGATCATACTTCTTGAACCTCTCTAATCTCATCTGCTCCTGCTCGGAAGCCGCTGCCATGCCCTCGGACTGAACTGGTGCCGCAGGCGGTGCAGGAATAATCTCTGGGACCTGCCCAACATGTGCTCGCTGCTCAGGAGTGCGGGCAGCGGGAGTCTGTGCTCCTCCCCCGGCCTGGGATGTGGCTGCAGCAAGGGGAAGCAATCCTGCCTGAGCCAAAGTGGTGTGCATACTCATGAACTGTGCCAAAGTCTCTTGAAGGGCTGGAGTAGTAATAGTGGTAGGCGTATGAGGTGCCTGGACTCCGGCTGGATCTACTGGTGGTACCTCGGCGGCAGCTCGCACAGGTGCTATCGCTGCACCACGTGTGCGTCCTCGAACTCTACCCCGGCCCCATCCTCCGACGGCTGCAGCAAGGGGCACGGGTGCGTGATCACCTCGGGTTGTACGTGTCCTCACCATCTGTGAGAGAATAGAAGACGGAGGTTTAGGATTGTAGATGTAAAAATTCTCGCACGACAGGGAAATCAAATGAAGTGGAATTTTCCTAACGATTACATAGCCTCTCGCAGATAAGTACAGACGTCTCCGTACCGATCCACAAGACTCTAATAAACCGGCTTGTGATCTGTGACTCCTATGAACCTAGAGCTCTGATACCAACTTGTCACGACCCCAGTTCGCCCTCCGTGAACATGTCGTGACGGCACCTAGTCCCTGCGACTAGGTAAGCCTAACAATGCGGAAGATAAACCATAATTGCAGAAGAAAGTAAATAAAACTTAACTAAAAAAAACGGTGTTTAAGGTGCCGCTCGGCACATACCACAACAATTCTCGAAGCTAACGACATTCCCAAAACCCGGAAACTCACAAATCACAAGCTAAGAGGATATATAAGAGGCTCTGACTCAGGAATATCTATACAAATGAGAAATACTGGAAAAGCTATACTTATTACAGAAAGCTGGAAAGGGATTCCTCGGTCTGCGGACGTAGCAGATATACCTTGAAGTCTCTACCGGTTCGCCTCCTTCCAAGGCTGACAGAACTGAGCGGAAGTACCTGTATCTACACAACAAAAATGTGCAGAAGAGTAGCATGAGCACACCACGGCGGTGCCCAGTAAGTATCAAGACTAACCTCGATGGAGTAGTGACGAGGAACAGTCAAGACACCTACCGGTCAAATAAACAGTATAATCATAGGAATAGTGGAACCGAAATATATAAATATGTAAAGACTGTATAAATGATTAAAATTGCTACAAATTCACAATAAGGGGAAAAAAGGGAAACAAGTAACAACAAGAATATAATAAATGATGGTACGAAATGACGGCAAACACACAACCCCAAATCCCAAGGTCACAACACAGCAAGGGGAAACAGTCAATAACTCGTATCCTGCAATGATGATCACATAAGGTCTTATTCAACTCTTTCCACAATTTACCAAAATCTCGGACAAACAACAACTCACGAAACCCAGCATCTGAAATCTAACACTTGGCATCCTGTGCCCCATCAATCTCACAGTCATACTGACAACTAACTGGCTAACTAGGGCCACTCTCACATATATAATGGATAAACGGAGGCGTACCTCTACCCTTAGCTAAAATCGGAAGAATTCACTTCTAATGGGGATGTCCAACTACGTGTATGCTTGTGCAAGTATTTTTAACAAGAATTCTACCACTAGTAAACATGAAAAGGACAAAGGACCGCACGTACGATGTTTCCTCGCAACTTCCAAGCGATAAAGCTCCTACAGGTAAGCAACCCACAATCACAATATCAACAAGATAAGAGTGCCTCCATAGGCCGTCACAGTTCTTTACAATCAACCCCTGACATAACCCACCTTATTTCGCCACGTGTGCAAATAATAATATAATAAGCACCGCCTTATTTCGCCACACGTGCATCACAATGTTCCCACCTTATTCTGCCACATGCACAACCCACATATAAGCATATAACATATCCCGCCTTATTACGCCGCATGTGCAACACATCAATAGCAACAATAGCACGACAAAGACCTCGTGCAACCCTTCAAAAACAATCGCACCGCAGAGACCTCGTGCATCACAGTACCAACAGTCACACGGCAGAAACCTGGTGCATCACAGTATCAACCACCGCACGACAGAAACCTCATGCATCACAGTCTCAACAACCGCACAGTAGAAACCTCGTGCATCACAGTCTCAACAACCGTACGGCAGAAACCTCGTGCATCATAGTACCAACAGTCGCACGACAGAAACCTCGTGCATCACAATATCAACAACCGCACGGCAGAAACCTCGTGCATCACAGTCTCAACAACCGCACGGCAGAAACCTCGTGCATCACAGTCTGAAGTACAACACAACAAATGACAATGTATATAGGAACAAAGCAAGAGAATCAACTCAGGTATTTCCGTTCACCAAAAGACGGTACAACTAACTCACAAGGAATAACCGTAACAGAGAAATACTAAGCGCAATAAGAGCAACTCAACAAGGGAGAAATAATATGAAACAACGATTTGATAATACTAAGTTCAACAACAAGGAAGTTAACATGAATCAAATAAATTACAATTTAAGAAAATATCAATTAAACATAGGATATCCAACTTCTTTCCAATTAACACCAATTAATTACACGAGAGATAGAAAATAATGCTTCCAAATAAAGACAAGTAGTTAGGAATGATAAGGTGACTATAGAAGGGTAATGTCTACAGTGAAACAAGTAAAAGTCAATTAGGCAACAAGAATAAGCCAAAAAGGGCAAATAAATTCCAAGTAAGACATGTAATGGTGAATCTAATAATAGGGAACTCAATCGCATCAAGAACAACTTCATATTCGGTGATTACAAGGATCTAGGAGCCTAAAAGGGACAATTTTCCACAAATAAATCCGAGCACGCACTCGTCACCTCGCGTACAAGGAATACAATTAACAGAGAAGACTCAAATCCTAAGGGGAAGTCCCCCACAGAAGGTTAGGCAAGATACTTACCTCGAACCGGCTCAAATCAACTAGAAACCACAATCTTGCCACGAGTACTCGACTCCAAGTGGCCCAAATCTATTCTATTCAATTTCAGAATGTAAATAACACTTCAAGTAGTTGATTCCACAATTAAATTCTAAGCTAATACGTGGAATTATGTAAAATGACCAAAACGCCCCTTAGGCCAACGTCTCGGAATCGAGCGAAATTTATATTTTCAGAAACCTCGTACTCACACGAGTTCGTACATACCAAGAACACTGAAATCGGAGTCCAAATGACCCCTCAAATCCTCAATTAAAGGTCTAAGAACTTTTCTCCCAATTTCTACCAAAACTCCAAAATTTAAGGATGAATTTAAGGAAAGATTCATGGAAATTAGCCTAACCCAAGTAAGAATCACTTACCCAAGTTGCCCAGGTGAAAATCCCTCAAAAATCGTGATCTCCCAAGCTCCCAAGTCAAAGATATGAATTATGGTATAAACCCTCGATTTTGGAAACTTATATTCTACCCAGATATGTAAAGCATCGCAAACGCGGAGGATGTCTCGCGTTCGCGAAGAAGAAAAGTAAAGGCTGCCCAGATTACACAACGCAAACGCGACAGTGCGTCCGCGAACGCGAAGAAGGAAATTTGAATGGCCCAAGGAATGCTTTTCGCGAACGCGTGAACTGCTACGCGAACGCGAAGAGTGGAACGACATAACTACGCGAACGCGATAAGGGGAACGTGAATGCGATGAAGGGAGAGACAGAGCGTCGCGAACGCGAGGATCTAAATGTGAACACGAAGAAGGAATTCCAGCTAGTCATCAACAAAGCTTCGCGAACGCGAAGGTATGCTCGCGAACGCGAAAGAGGATACCAGAAGCAGCATTACAGCAGTTCAAAATAGGAGGAAAATGATCCGTAGCCCATCCGAAACACACCCGAGGCCACCGAGACCCCGTCTAATCACACATACAAGTCATATAACCTAACACGGACTCGCTCGAAGTTTCAAAGCACATCAAACAACATCGAAACGACGAATCAAACCAAAAATCAAGCTTATGAATTTCCAAATCTTCAAAATACGCTTTCGATCAAAAACCTAACCAAACCACGTCCGAATGACCTGAAATTTTGCACACACATCCCAAATGACATGATGGAGCTACTGCAGCTTCCGGAATTCCTCCGACCCTCGGATCAAAAACTCATTATCGGACCGGAAACTTCAAAAATTCAAACTTCGGCATTTCAGCCTAATTTAGCTACGGACCCCCAAAATACATTCCGAATATTCTCCCAATCCCGAAATCACCTAACGAAGCTAACAGAACCATCTGATTTCCATTCCGAGGCCGTATTCACAATGCTCCGACTGCGAGCCACTTTCCAACACCTAAGCTCTCATTTAGGGACTAAGTTTCCCAAAGCTCTCCGAAACTGAAAACCGAATGTCCCGGCAAACCAAAATAGCAGAAAAAAGAACTTAGGGGAAGCAGTTACTAGGGGATCGGAGCGTAAATTCCATAAAACGACCGGTCGGATCGTTACAGTTATACTGGAAGTCTCTCTGGTGTACGTTTATTTTCCAGTATGTCATACTGGATGAATTTTATCATATAGCTTAGTCTTGTTTCATCCCAGTATATTTTACGGGATTTGTGCTGTGTGTAAGCTTTGTATCTAGTATACTATACTGAATGAGTTCGGTTTAAACTACAACTTTATTTTATTTGATCTTACTTTTTTCGAGTGATTATTTGTCTTGTTTTTGTATTATTGTCTTTAACCCAGTATATAATACTTGAGTTTTGTTTGATTTTTGTATATTATAATGCAAGTGTTTCGTGTTTAAACATGTTGTCCAGTATGTTATTTGTATTCAGCTTGTCATATGGTATAACTAAATTTTATTTACTTTTCCAGGTTTGTTTATATGTTTTTTATATATGGTGCATCAATTGCTGGGTGGAGGTATTGTAGACCACTTATTGCTGTGGATGGAACATTTCTAAAAAATAAATATAGAGGTGTTCTGTTAGTGGTTGTTACAAAAGATGCAAATAATCAGATTTTCCCTATAGCATTTGGGGTAGCGGATTCAGAGAATAACGAATCATATGAATGGTATTTCAGAGAATTAAGAAAAGCAATTAGGGATTACGTTAAAGATTTNTGGTATTTCAGAGAATTAAGAAAAGCAATTGGGATTCGTAAAGATTTAATATTTTTGTCAGATCGACACAAGGCCATTGCAAATGGAATCGCAAAAGTTTTCCCTGAGTGCTACCATGGTATTTGCATATATCATTTAGAAAAGAATCTAAAGCAAAGAAGAGTGAGAAACACTGTACTAAACCTCTTTCAAAGTGCTACAAGAGTATACCTTCAATCAGAATTTGATGACTTCATGTCCAAAATAGCTGCTGTTGATAAGAAAACATTTAATTATTTGATGGAGGAGCCACCAGGAAGATGGGCTCGTTCACATTGTCCAAGACGACGATATGATATGTTAACAACAAATATTGTTGAGTCTATGAATAATGTTTTGAGACGTGCAAGAGAATTGCAACTTTTAACAATGATGGACTTCATACAAGAAAAATTGCAAAGCTGGTTTTATGAAAGAACGGCAACTGCAGAAGGAATATTCCACGAGTTATCAAATTCGGCAGAAGCAACATTGGAAGATAAAATTAAACCAGCTTTTACATTTAGAGTATTGCCTATTGATCGACTCAAATTCAATGTCAAAGAAGGGGGTATGGAATTTATTGTTGATCTAGACAAAAGAACATGTGATTGTTCTGAATTTCAGCAAGATGAGATACCGTGTGAACATGCAATTGCTGCAATTGATAGTATATATCCGAAGAAATCAGCCTTTTGCTCAGCCTATTATTTAAGGGACTTTTGGTTGAAAATATATGAAGGGCAAGTAAATTCTGTAGGTGATTCAACAACATGGGTTATACCAGACAATATTAAATCGGTAATCACTAAGCCTCCAGATGCAAAAGTACTGCTAGGAAGAAGACAGAAGAATCGACATGTTTCCGGTACCGGTACAGAATTCAAGAAGGAAACAAGATGTGGTCGTTGCAAAAAATATGGGCATAACAGAACAAATTGTACAAATTCTGTTGTAGCTCATCCTTATGCAAGAAAATACAGGAAAAAAAATGACTGATTATATACAATATGGTTGCATTGGCTCATGTGATTATATACAATATGGTTGCATTCTGAATAATTAGTTTGGTATTCTTGTTTTTCAAAATATTATTATTGTTTATTTTTTTCGTTTCTTGATTTGCTAATAGGAGTATAGTATGCATGAAACAAACTTTTAATTTATTTATTTCGAGCAAATTATACTAGATACAAAATTTCCACTGTCTTACCCTTCTCCATTATAATATACTGGTCTATATAGCTTAATTACTAGATTTTCCAGCATAATTTACAGGAAGCAACTAAAATTAGAACTCCAACAAAAGTTGCATCAGCAAACTTAGTGTAAAAAATCTGATTGTGCAGATCCAGTATAAATTACTGGACATTATAGTTTCTCATAACATACCTTCAGCATAATATACAGGGATCAAAATATTAAATTACTTAATTTCAGTAACTTGTTCCAGAAACCAAGTTTTCCCTATTTTACACTTCTCCATTATAAAATACTGGCTTATATCCCTACTTAAGTAGTATTTCCAGCATAATTTATAGGGTATAACCAAAACTGGACTAATTTAAGGTGAAAAATATGTATTTTCCAACTCCAGAAATAAATACAGGACATAGTAGTTTAGTAACATATACCTCCAGTGTAAAATAGAGGAAAAAAATATTAAATTATTTAATTCAGTAAATTATTCTAGATACCAAGTTTACATTATTTTCCACTTCTCTATTATAATATACTGGCTTGATAAGTAGCATTTGCAGTATATTTTATAGGGAGTAACCAAAATTGGACTAATTTAGGGTAAAAACTTCTGGATTTTTAACGTCCAGTATTAAATACTGAATATTATGATTCAACAGTTCAGTATTATATACTGGAGATTATGGTTTAACAATTTATATCTCCAGTGTAATATGCAGGGATCAAAATGTTAAATTATTTAATTTCAGTAACTTATTCCAGAAACCAAGTTTCCAATTTTTTCCACTTCTCCATTATAAAATACTGGCTTATATCCCTACATAAGTAGTATTTTTAGCATATTTTACAAGGAGTAACAAAAATTGGACTAATTTAAGGTGAAAAATATGTATATTTCACATCCAGATTTAAATACAGGACTTAGTAGTTTAGAAATGTATACCTCGAATATAAAATACAGGAAACAAAATATTAAATTATTTAATTCTGTAAATTGTTCTAGATACCAACTTTCCACTATTTTTCACTTCTTCATTATAATATATTGGCTTATATACTTTCATAAGTAGCATTTGCAGCATATTTTATAGGGAGTAACAAAAATTGGACTAATTTCAAGTAAACAATTCTAGAATTTTCAAGTTCAGTGTTAAATACTGAAGATTATAGTTTAACAATTTGTAACTCCAGTGTAATATATTGGCTTATGTGCCTTCATAAGTAGCATTTCAAGCATAATATCTAGGGAGCAATACCGGAAAATATTATTTAAATGATGGATCTACAACCAAATATACAGGAAACAAAAAATTTGTAGTCTTTTTCAATCAAAAATATGTAGTCAATTACAAGTAAGAAGAAAAAACTATTGCTTTGTGTTTATCTTGCGCCTTTTTGAAATAGAAGGTTTATTTAGTCTTCCAGTTGCCTCATCTTCACTAACCAGATATTCTAGCTGCTTCTTCTTACCATAATTATATAACAATGTTGCGTAGGATCAAAGATGTTCTTGTCTAATGGTATCTTCTTCCCTTCAATAAAATACTCCGCAAATGCAGAACAATATATACCACAATCACTACAATAAAACGCATATTAAGAAAGTATAAGATAAAACAATAAAGGATTAAAATCTGAAGTAATATAAAGGAGAAAGATAAACACAGGAAAATACTTACGCTTTTTCCTGTTGAGGCAAGTTATCAACTGAAATAACAGGAAATGGATCACTTAGATCCTGTTTTTCCAAATAATATGGTTTGTCCATTGCAATGTCACTTCTTTGCTTATAAATTGTCATAGTGTTAAGCAACAACGGTATCATTACAGCAAATGAGTTCAAAGCTTTATGAACTACAGTATCATGTCTTGAGGATCTTATCGAGTCATATACATATATACACCCATCATGCAAAGATAAAACACCCAACACCCAATGCCATGCATCTTTATATTGATTGGCACGAGAACATAATCCACGAAAAGCCATTTGGTGTTACAAAGAATGTTAAACCCAAGTACATACTCTCTTAACGTCTTTGTCAATTCAAAAATTTGATTTTTTACACTCATGCTATCCATATTTGATTTACTGTACACTTCTTGAATGGTAGTACTGAAATAGTTGTCGGTAGTTGTTTTCCATATTTTGCTTTCTTCCGGAGGTAATAGAATATAACATTCAATATGCTACAAAAAGAAAACAGACATCAATTGAATATACAGACATATATTTATACAAAAATAAAACAAAAAAAGTAATGTATGTTCACATACCGTTGCATTGCTACCTATACAAGAATAATGAGTTCAAAAAACCGTCTTCTTAGCTATAAATTCAATTCCTAGATCAAACTCTTCATCCAGTATATCATCATTCTTCTCATAACCCTTCTTCCTGTAAATTTTTGATGAAGATATAAATAGAATAGTCCAAACTACAATTACAAAGAAACTCAATGAAAATATAAGTCAGATATATATAAAGTTACCTGCAAGTTTGGATTAACTTTGATTGAACAAACTTATTGAAGTCATCTCTAATTGATACATGAATTTCTTCAATAATTGATATTTTAAACGGGTGATCCCCTTTCACAATAACACGTGGTACAAGAGGTTTTTTCATTCTTGTTGCATCTTCTTCAGTAGAGTCGTCCAAAATCTCATAAACTTTGGCACCTTCAAAACTTGACTGAATTGCAAAGGAAGAAGTACCAGCCTCTTCATGTGTTGAGTATTTTGGAATANCTTTACGGAGAGTACGTCCAAAATCTACATAAACTTTGGCACTTTAAACTTGACTGAATTGCAAAGGAAGAAGTAGCAGCCTCTTCATGTGTTGAGTATTTTGGAATAGGAGCAACACTTATGGACTTATTAACAAACTCGAAAGTTATTTTATGTATCTGACAATCAACTTGAGCGTCAGTCTTCTCAATTTCATGATCTGGAATCATCTTAGTTGATGATTTTTTATAAACCTCTGAAGCTGGAACATCTTCATTTCTTGTTTGTTTACAATCCTCAGCTGTTAATTTATGAGCCTCTACATCACACATCTTTAACCATTCATCTTCATCTTGAAATCCAACATCATTAAAACCAGATGCTACATAAAAAATACATTAATATGTCAGAAAAAATATAAATATTTTTTAATATACAACTTTACATTTCAATACCAGACTTAGGAGCAAAGATTAACTATATTCTATATTCTGTATTTAAGACTTTGAGGATCAGGCAACCAAGGCCAGATCGCACACCAGCCCCCAAACATCCGCTTTTACGGAACACAACGCTTCCGCAGGTGCCCACCTAGCCCCAACCTTGCGCACCTGTGAACCAAATCATTGCTTGCCATTTCCACTTCTATGATCAGTTGGCCGCATCTACGTGCTAACACATGCTACCATTTACTTACAGATGCAATTGCACCGTATCTGAAAACTCCAACAGTCACTCAACTACAAAACTAAGTTTGATTCGTACCAAGCCCCCCCCGGGGGCTCATTTAATTATAACAACGTATCCAACAACATAATACGGACTAACTTGTGCGATTAAAAGACTAAAATGACATCTAGAATTACAAATTGTAATATACCTTGTATGTTTTTATTGACTGCATCCTGCTTCCGATCACTATCACCTTGTACATCTTTTTTCACATCTCCATTTTGGTCATGCTGCAGCAAATAGTTCAAATAAAATGATATAAGATATAAAACAACTAAAAAAAGAAAATAAAACAATGAGTAAGTACTACTATACCTCTAACGTATGTCACACCTCCTTTTTTCCTTACTACACCCCCGACAAGAGGGTATAATAAAGGGAGTTATTTCCAACTTGAAGTGACAATCGAAACGGGATTCATTTTATAAAAATCAGGTCGCCACTTGGGAGATTTATGGTGTCCCAAGTCACGGGTTTGAATCCCGAATCGAGGAAAAGAATGACTCTATTATTATAGTCTGCGAACAAGAAATCCGGGTAAGGAATTCTGTTAACCCGGGAGAAGGTGTTAGGCATTCCCGAGTTCCGTGGTTCTAGCACGGTCGCTTTGATAATACTTGGCTTATTAAACTATTTAATTACTGATTTTAAACCTATGTGCATTTGTTTCTTTCACCGCTTTTAATTAGGAAATTATCTTGAGATGGGTTACGCGTACGTATACCCGCCCGTTTGGTGCGTCAAAAATCATGTCACGCGAACGTGTCCACAATCAGTAATGCTTAATTATTATTAAGAGTGTTTGGGCCGAAGTTGCGCGAACGCATACTCCGGTTTTGTTTTTAGAAATGTAGTTGTGTTACGCAAACGTATACGCAACCACACTTGGTATTTTAAACGGCCTTAAAGGATATTCTACGAAATATTATTTTTATCTAGCCTACGAAATTACTAAAAGGCCATATGTGATTTTATTGAACTTATGTGAACTAAGAAAATAATTAAAAGCTTGTAAACTATTTTATTATTAAGCAAAGATTGAGCGAAGTTGCGCGAACGCATACTCCGAATTAATTTAGGATCATGGTCATGTTACGCGAACGTATACGCAACCATACTCGTATTTTAATGGCCCTAACATTTACTACGATTATTAATCCCTTTTTAGATGTCTAAATCCAACCTTGTTATTCATTCAAGCTGTCGGGCCTATTAACAGGCATAAGCCCATCAAGGCCTCCGTCCAGAAATAAGGGCGAGTCCCTTTTCAAAGGAAACAGCCTGAGATATGGGCCCATAAGAACCCTACCCATTAAGAAAACATCTGAGGCGTTATACCATTTACCCCTGGCCCCCAGTGAGCCCAATACCCAAGTCCCTGAATAATCATAGAGAGGCTGCCCTTGGGCTAACATTTTCAGGCCCAATCACGTTAAAGAGTTGAAGAAATCCTTACCCATTAATTCAAACCCCAAAGTTATAATTCCCATTCAATTCAATCCAATCTATAATTTATTAAAGCCCAGCCTAGTCTACAATTAGGAGCATGTCTTAAACCAATTGGGCCAATGGCCCAAGACTCACGAAATACACACCAGATGAGAGGCTACTTCGAATTTCAGTACAAAGAGACCATACCCCGGAAAATTTCAACCCGACCAATAAACTACTGGAAATTCACTTGATATTGAACCCCCAATAAAGCAAACCAAGACAAAAAAACATGCTCACTATGTGATTTATACCTGGAAAATGTCCTACACTACACATTGGTCACAATTCTTGTTAAACACTGATATTATTACTAAGAGCAAACTTATGCAATCATTAACTTTAATATGTAAAGCATTTGAACCTATATTTGTAATTGCTTTACCTCACATGCATATAAAGAAAACACATAATTCATAGGTTTTCCCATCTTCATATACCTGCTGATGCATTCTCAATAATTTAAACCTGACAATTAGTGAGTTCTCTAAGCTTTAAACAATACAAATAACCAGTCAACTTATACCTACTATAGCTAAACAAGTTTGAAACCAAACAATGTATAACATGGTTGATAGTCCAATAGTTAGCATATAATTACAACATAATACTTAATCGACTTATCCAATTACATTTTGAGCTAATGATCTAACACATAAGCATAAAAGCAGGATTAATGCTAAGAATTGAAAAATGGTTAACAGGAGTTAACAACTGCTTTCATTCCCACTTCAAATCAACTTCTGCATCCTGAAAATTCAGAATTTATACCTGGAAATGTAACAGTAAAAATGAGGAAGAAGCAAGGATCAGTAACTTCAGCAATAATAGCAACAGGAAACCAGCTTTGTAGGACCAGCAGTGGAGTTAAATCAACAATTGTTTTCCAAATCTCAAACTCAAGTTAAACCAAGCTCGAATCACTCCTAATTTCAGAGATTACACACAGATTGCCTTAACTAAAGGGAATGTTGAAGAGAAGACTAGAAGAGAAGAAATCAATGGAACAATAGTATTTTTTGGTATTTTCTGAATTTTTTAGACCGAAATTGAACAGAATCAATGGAATAGTAGAATGGCAGCCTTTTCTGGATTTTCTAGCTCTAAAACCCCTGCCTTCTAAGGCAAGAAAGGGTGCCTTTTATAGGCAAATAATTAGGGCAACCCTGCAGATTTTGTTTTGCATTTTAGTCCCTTTTTAATTCTTATTTTTTAGCTAGTTAGTCCCTTATTTATTGAATTGTTACCCAAGTCACACTACTATGAATCTGAAATTCCAATTAAACCCCTTTCTAGGTGCTTCTAGTGGCTTCTAATTTCAGTTGCCAAAGATTCCCTAAATTGAATTCCCTAGATTACCCTTTTTGATTCTGAAAATCACTAACTAAACCAACCCCTTTTACCTTAGTCTACTAACCCTGGTTAACTAATTGCGGTTAAACAAACACACTCTGAAAATTACAGCTAATGCAAACTCTTGAACCTAAATTAGCTAATGAATTCCGGATTCAAACCATTGCTACTAGCCTAACAAGCACTAAAAAAAATGAAAAAAATTATAACAATATCATTATGGGGAGAGGAGATCAAATACTGGCAAGCAACTAAAATTAAAACAGAATCACTAAAGAGAATTCAAGAATAGGCAGAATCACTAATCAAGCTTTCAACTAAAAGAACTATATGAAGAACAGAAAATCAATCTAGAACAAAGAATAGCAAAAGAAAAAAAAGAGGACTTACCTATGTGAAATGAATGAGCATGAATTTTGATTCGAGTCCCAAAATGATGCTAAGCGTTTGTTCTCTGTCAAGAACAAACAGAAGCATTATCTTAGGCCTCGAATCGATTCTTGGATTCAAAAAATTAGGGCAGAAATCAACTCCTTGAATGTCTAGGGTTCTGCCATTCTCAGATTTAAAATTTGAGGAGATGGGGAAGGATTTGAAGAAAAATATTTGGGGGTTTGGGGAGAGGGAAGTGAGGGGAGTGTGGGGTGTCGTTTTGAGGCGGTTTGGAAGTGGCGCCGCCGTGGGCGGCGGTGGTGGCGCCTAGAGTTTAGGTTATTTGATAAGATCGGCTAGGATTTGAGGGAAAATATTTGGGGGTTTGGAAAGAGGAGGTCACGGGGAGTTTATGGTGAAAATTTGAGAGGGGTTGGAGACCGGCCCCCGGCGGGGGCGATTTCCGGCCGGCGGCGGAGGGCGGAGGGCGATGGACTCTGAAAAGGGGTTAGGGGGTGTGAGAGAGACGGACTTAAGGGGTGGGGGTGGGTATGGTTTGGACACTTATATACTAACCATACCCAAACTTCTACACCGTTGGATCTAAAAACTTAGACGGCCTAGATCTCTTGATGCCAAACGACGTCGTTTTGCTTAACAAGGGGGCAGGCCGGGTAAGGGGTGTGGATTGGGCTAGACGGGTATTGGAAAAATTGGGCTAAGGGTTTGTTTGGGCTTGGTATTTTAATTGATTTGGTCCAAAACATTCCTTTAATTCTTTTCCTTTTCATTTTCCTTAATTCCAATTCTAAATTAAAAAAAACCCTAAATTAATTCTAAAACTAAATTACCCTACCAAATCATATTAAGCTCTAATTAATAACTAACACCATTATTTAAATACCAATTTAAAGAAAATTCACAAAATTCAAAGCTACAAGTTGAGCAAAGCAAAAATAACTCAAATTTTGTGATTTTTGTATTTCTGTAAAATCCTAATTACTCATTAATCTAAAAATATGTAAAATTAAATCCTAAATGCAATGCGTATTTTTTGTATTTTGATGAATTTATGTTAAAATCAAAATGCGCACAGAAATGCAAATAAACATGGAAATGATGCAATTAATTCCTAAAAATCACATAATTAAAAGAAAAACCCTAAATCTAGGAATTCTGTAGGAGTAAATCATGCGAGGCAAAAATCACGTGCTCACAGCTGCCCCTCTTTGCTCGAAAATACGAAGAGTTTTCGCGCAAAGATAAGTGAGCAAATACGTGCGATTTTTGCCCGTTTGAACCTCCGTGTGAAGCATTTTGAAAAGTTTGACCGCACCCTGCTTCTGAGGTTGCCTACAAATCCTTGGCTAAAAAGGAATCAGGTCAGTGTAGTTCGGGAAGGTTTGGTAGCGGGGACTACCGTGAAGCTGTGGTTTCACTGTTGCTGCTGCTGCTGCTACTGCTTACTGAACCTCCTTATTACACCGTGTCAAAATAAAAAGAAGCTAGACTAAGCTATGATCTATGAATTACAAAAGTCGTATCTATGTCTTCAAACTTGCTCTTGCAGTTCTTGTTGCCCTGTTAACTTGTAGTCTCCCGGTGTAATTCTCTTGTTGTTGCCTTGAACCGTAGTCTGAGATGTCTTGCCATTTCTCTGAGTGATGCTGGACTGCTGAAACATGAAATATATGCCTCCATTCTCCAGGCGGGCTCCTGACTGCTAAAACTTGAAATAAATGCCCCTGTTCTTCAGGCGGGCTCCTGATTGCTAAAACTTGAAATAAATGCCTCTGTTCTCCAGGTGGGCTCCTGATTGCTAAAACTTGAAATAAATGCCTCTGTTCTCCAGGCGGGCTCCTGTTTGCTAAAACTTGAAATAAACGCCTCTGTTCTCCAGGCGGGCTCCTGATTGCTAAAATTAGAAATAAATGCCTCTGTTCTCCAGGCGGGCTCCTGATTGCTACAACTTAAAATAAATGCCTCTGTTCTCCAAGCGGGCGCCTGATTGCTACAACTTGAAATAAATGCCTCTGTTCTCCAGGCGGGCTCCTGATTGCTAAAACTTGAAATAAATGCCTCTGTTCCCCAGGCGGGCTCCTTATTGCTAATACTTGAAATAAATGCCTCTGTTCTTCGGGCGGGCTCCTGATTGCTAAAACTTGAAATAAATGCCTCTGTTCTCCAGGCGGGCTCCTGATCGCTAAAACTTGAAATAAATGCCTCTGTTCTCCGGGCGGGCTCCTGATTGCTAAAACTTGAAATAAATGCCTCTGTTCTCCAGGCGGGCTCCTGATTGCTAAAACTTGAAATAAATGCCTCTGTTCTCCAGGCGGGCTCCTGATTGCTAAAACTTGAAATAAATGCGTCTGTACTCCAGGCGGGCTCCTGATTGCTACAACTTGAAATAAATGCCTCTGTTCTCCATGCGGGCTATTGATTGCTAAAACTTGAAATAAATGCGTCTGTACTCCAGGCGGGCTCCTGATTGCTACAACTTGAAATAAATGCCTCTGTTCTCCATGCGGGCTATTGATTGCTAAAACTTGAAATAAATGCCTCTGTTCTACAGGCGGGCTCCTGATTGCTAAAATTTGAAATAAATGCCTCTGTTCTCCAGGCGGGCTCCTGATTGCCACAACTTGAAATAAATGCCTCTGTTCTCCAGGCGGGCTCCTGATTGCTAAAACTTGAAATAAATGACTCTGTTCTCCAGGCGGGCTCCTGATTGCTAAAACTTGAAATAAATGCCTCTGTTCTCCAGGCGGGTTCCAAATTTCAACAAAAATAGACAAACAAAGAAGAATTTCCTACCCTAGTTTTGTGACTGGGCGCATCGTGTTACCGAATATTACTAGAAATTNATTTGGCCCCACCTTACCTTCCCCCACCAAATGACACCGTTTTTCACTATCAAATCCCATCCATTGATTTCTTTTGATCGAATGGATGGGAACTGACTGACCCCCACCTATATAACTGTCCTAACCTCCTCCATACCCTAGATTATCCCTTCAGTTCCCCCCCTCCCCCCCGGTCTCTAACCTAAATCCTAACCGCCCCCAAATGCTCTCAGCCCAAACCCTAGCCGCCGCCCCGCCGGAATTCGTTTCATGGCGGCTTCCAAATACTGCCAAACTCACACCTACAACCCCCTTCTCTTCCTCACCACTAATCACCAAACTTCTCCCGTCAAAAACCCCTACAACTCCGTGAATCTTGGATCTAAGAATCCTAAGAACACTGGGTCATGCATGTCCCTTCCTCATCGTTTCTTTTCTGTTCGATAGTTTTGAGATTCACCCCAAACGGTTGTTCTTGACAAGAACAACCATTTGGGATCGATTTTAAGTTGTATCGAACCCAAACACGAGGTCCGTTCCGTTCTTCCCTGTGTCTCATTAGGTACTACCCTTTCCTTATTTTCTTGTTTTTATCTTATTTTATTTTTTACATCTGTGTTCTGATTCACGCCCATGAGAACAAAAGAAAAGAAAAAATATGTTGTAAGACTACTGTCTTGTTAGGGTTTTATTCATCTCTGTCTTCTCTTGTTTTTTATTAATTAGGCAATAATATTAATTATATCGTAACTGTTTAGGATAGATACTTTATGTTGTTTTTCTTTTCTTGCTTTTGTTCTTCCTGTTCTTTCTTGTTTTGGTGTTTAGTTTGCATGCTTTAGGTTATTTACAGTATTTTGTGTTGTTGTTATTCATTTGATTCGAATGTTCCACGCTAGTTCATCCTTTATTGTTTGTCTTTTAGATTCAATCTGATTTAGTAATATTTTGTTGTGGTTTGAGTAGTTTATCGTTAGCCGTTTGAATTAAATTGCTTATTGTTTAGATCAGAGATTCATCATGAATTTGGTTCATTTTAGGTTTATTTTTTTTAGTGTTCAGATGTTTAAATTCAATCACACTGTCTAGCTTTGTTGTTTGATTTGTCCATTGACATTGGCCTGCTCGTTTGTGTTTGCCCTAATTTGTAAATCAGTAGACACTTCTAGGGGTCAAATGAACAAAAGAAAACTTAAGGGGTCACGTGAGGGGTGGACAAATATGAAAATAGGATAAGACCATGTTAGAAGGTTCTAGAATATGGGCAGCTGGCCCTATTTGGCTAGCACAAAATGCTGAAGCCAATAAGGGACAACCAGCTGTCCAATTCTGTTAAAAGATGCCTTTTATGACTGAAGGGAATAATTCCCTTATCCTTTCAGCACATGGCATTTTGATGCCCATAAATAGTACCTTTCTCATTCATTTAGATAGAGATTTCAGACCCTAAAAACACTCAAAAAAGGTTCAGCTACTGTTTCATTGGTAGTTGGTTCTATTTCCTTCTGATTTTTTTTAGAAAACTTTCTCTGCGATTTCTGATTCGAGCATGGATTAAGCTGAAGCTGTGTACTGCTGTGATTTGCTATTATCCTCTACTTATTTCTTGCTGAATTTCTTATTCACTCTATTCTTTGTTGTATCCAGGTACCTCTTGAACTTTGAGTTGGCCATCGGAATGCAAGCATGTTTTTCTTTGTTTTCTCTTTGAAAGATATATTTGTAATATGAAATTCATGTTCAGGTTTTAAGTTTCAATTTTCTATTATATGTTTCTTTCAAGTCATTCCACTGTCTTTGTAGTTCCCCCTTTAGCTTTTTGTTTAAAGCCTTTGGATCTGCTATGCTATGCTTATGATCTGGTTAGGGTTTTATGTTTGAATGCTCAAATAGTTCATCTTTTCGTGTGTTATTCAAGAATTCAGGGTGTTTGGAGTTGTCATTAGTTTGTCCTTATTTATTTGTTAAAAATGGGATGCCATGCTGGTCATGATATCCCGTTAGGATTTTGACGTCTAAGCTCATACTTGTTTAAAAGAATTCAATTGTTTAGTCACCAAGTAATGTTCAGATTATATCTTAGAGTTTCATGTATGGTCGAAATAGTTACATGATTGATTTTGATGTGATTAATTAGTAGTTTAAAGTAGTTCAAGCTAATATTTTGTTACTAAAAGCATGTTAATGAATTAAAATTCATAACATGGTTATTCAGCATAGTTGATGTTCAGAATTTTGATAAAAAAATGTTTGGTTATTTGTGTTTGAAGAGATTAAGCTTTGGTCATGGCTTTAGCATATTAGAGGTTTCTTTTTCATTAAAATTTTTGGGCCTGAAATCAGCCCAAAAATAAGAAAGCCAATTCTGGGCTCAATGCTGGGCTCAATTTCCTTTAGCATATTACTAATGGCAAGGTTTGTGAGGTTTTCACTTCTGGGCTCAATTCTGAGCCCAAGCAGCCCCAGCGCTGTTTTTCTTCTGATTCAACAACTTAGCGTGCTCACTGCTGGCCCAATCTTCTCCCAAAATAATTAAAGTTCAGCATATATTCTCAATGTATTTATAATTAGTAGCCTTCGTTGAATGTTGAATCAGTTTTAACTATGAATACTCGTAGTTTTCTTTAGGCGCGCTATAATAAATTATCATAGCTACGGGTACGGTTCCCGTAACGTAGTTGTGATACATAATTTCCAAATTCGGGGGTATATTTATGTGACCCGGCCACAACTTCTAATAATGTTAATAAATTAAACATGTTGTAGATCGTGGGTACGGTTCCCGTGATACGATTCGCAATGTGTACCAAACAAACAAGTGTACGACAATCGTAACTTGTTCCAGAATAATTTCATAAACAATTAAAAGCGGTCAAAGGTTAAAAATGCACAATAGGTATAAATATGTAACTAATCAGATAATTAGGCCAATAATAATAGTTGAGCCACCGTGCTAAACCATGGAACCCGGAAATGCCTAACACCTTCTCCCGGGTTAACAGAATTCCTTACCTGGATTTCTATGTTTCGCGGACTGTAAAACAGAGTCAAACTTCCTCAATTCGGGATTTTAAACCGGTGACCTGGGACACCCTAAATTATTCCAAGTGGCGACTCTGAATTTGAATAAATAATCCCGTTCGGTTATTGTCACTTTAATTGAAAAAATTTCCCCTATACCCCTTTCGGGGTAGAAAATGAAGGTGTGACACCCATTGAAAAAGGTCCCCTTTTGCTTAGATTTTTTGAATATTGTGTGTGTGTGTGTGTGTGTGTGTATATATATATATATATATAATATTTCATCACCTTATGTGTTACCTTATCCATAAAATTTCCTTTCTGTCATGCATCTAATGTTGGTGATCACGCTTAAAAATATGAAAGGAGATCTTTGCGTGTGATTCTTAGAGAGAAAAAATCCTTATCCATATGGGTTTCAATTTTTATATGTGCTTGACTAGTTTTGATAGGTCTATGATTAATGGCTAGAGGTTGGTAAGTTATGACTTATTTGGGATGTTTCTGTTAGATTCCCATCTAAAATACTATATAGGTCATGCTTGTTACACCTAAGTTTCAATGATGACAATAGTGCAAATATAATTGTATCAATTAATTGCAAGAAATTAGGAGGCATCACTACATCAAAGGAAGTCCTTTTGGTAAGGACAACAGAAAGGAAACAAGATCAAAGGCAATAAGAACGATCCTAAATCAAAGGAAGTCAAAGCCATAAAAAAGGAAACAAAATCAAGTCCAGGCACTAAAGGAAGACAGAACAAGGCTAAATCAAAGGATGTCGAGGCTATCAAGAAGGAAACATATCAATTGTAGCCGCTAAAGGAATCAAGCCTGGAGATACTAAAGATTGATCAATCAAATCAAGCAAAAAATCACTCCCTTGATTATGGATATGAAAGGGAAGGACGTAAACGAATCCAGCCCATTTCTTGTGTAAGATTTGGAGGCACCCCTTGGGTCAAATCTCTTAGAGCTTATGTTCCTCAATCAAAGATCAATCTGCAACGGCTACTCAAAACTCTCCTATAAGAAGACTGGCAAACTCAAGAAGACGATTACGCAACTACATCATCTGTTTCTAAGCCTTTCTAGTTCTTAGTACAAACATTGTATTCTTGAGTCTACAAGTGTCACAAAAGATAGGAAGAGTTAGAACACAAAAAGAGAGTTGTGTCAACATCGAAAAGAATTATTATTGTTGTATGTCGCTGGTGGTAAACGAACTAAAACCATCACTATTGTAAACATTTATCAAAGATCTAAGAGGACCCTTGTGACCCAAGGGAACTGGATATAGGTACCACACCGGTAATGAACCAGTATAAAAACTGTTGTGTCTTCTTTATCCTTTTGCTCATTCAGTTTATCTCTACATAAATCAATCACTGCACAAAGTCTAGTCGACTAAACCCATACTTAGTCAACTAAGATTTTTAATCAGATACAATTCAACCCCCCCCCCCCCCCTTGTACTTTCAATTGGTATCAAAGCAAGGCTCACAAACTTTTCTTAACAGCAAGTGAGGAAAAGATCATGGGATCATATACAGTCGTTGGAGCACTATTTCAAGAAGGAACTTCTCAGGTACGACCCCTGTATTTCAATGGCCAGCACTTTTCTCACTGGAAAGTACGTATGGAGACCTACACTATGTTATATGACATTGAAGTTTGGTGCGTTATCAAAAAGGGAAATCTTCCAATTCCGCCAAATAAAGATGAAAATGGTCAATTCATAGTATCAACTGATCCACTTGACTTAGATGATTACTGAAGAACAATCAGCCGTCATAACAGTGAATGCTAAAGCAAAAAATCTGCTGTACAATGCTATCAGTGGAGAAGAATATGAAAAGATATCAAGTTGTGAAACTGTAAAGAAAATGTGGGATAAATTAGAGGTCGCATATGAAGGAACCAACAAAGTGAAAGAAACAAGGATGAATCTCCTAGTTCGAGACTATGAATTATTTCAAATTAAGGATGGAGAATCGGTGGAGGAAATATTCTCCAGGTTCAGAAAAATTCTTGGAGATTTAAAGTCATTTGGTAGACCAATCAAAAGCGGAGAACATGCCGGAAAAATTCTAAGAATTCTTCCCACGATTTGGCAACCCAAAGTTATTGCTTTGGAATATCAGGATCTTGACAATATATCCTATGATGAACTTAGAGGTGATCTAGTTGCATTTGAGAAAACACACTTAGACAGGAAGATTCAACAAGAAAAGAAGAAGACAGTTGCATTTAAAGCAACTATGGCTGAACCAGAAAATGAAGAGGAAGAGGAAAGATGAGAACAAGATGAAAACATAGCTATGCTCTCTCAAGTTGTAGCAAGCATGATGAGGAAAAAAAAATATCAAGAGTGGTAAATCAAACTTCAGAAAAGGAAGGATGAACAATGATAATGATAAAAATGATGGAAGATGCTATGAATGTGGAAAACATGGACACATTCAAGCTGAATGCCCTGAATTGAAAAAGAAACTCAGCAGAAACTTTCAAAAGAAGAATCCTTTGGAGCTTGGAGTGATGAAGAAGAATCTGATCACAAAGAAATCGCCAACATGTGCTTTATGGCCATCGATGGCGATAGCGGTGAAAACTCAGGTGAACTTGGTCTCATGGAAGATGAAGGTACAAGTGAGGTACGTCTTCCTACATGTCCTAACTGTCATGAACTTTAAGAATTTATTGACATTTCTCATGCGGATATTGAGAAAGTTCTGAATGAACTTCGAAAAATCCAAAGAGAAAAGAAAGATTGGGCTTTGAAGTTAGAAGTATGTGAAATTGAGAGAGATATGCTTCAAGATGAAGTTAATGAACTTCAATTTCAACTAAATGGATTACAAAAATCCACAAGTCATAGCTAAGTTAGATCAAATCAGTTTGTTCCTTATAATCCTCCACCTAGAACCAGAAATCCTTCTTCATTTACTCATTGCGGTAAAAATGGGCACATCTCTAATCATTGCAGGTTTAGAAAAAGAGGAGAAAATGCCTCTGAAAACTCTAATAATCCCTCATGTGTTCTACTGTGGTAAACTCGGTCATACTTCTAACCATTGTAGATTCAAGAACAACAGGAGATGGGTTTGGCGACCCAAGCCCTTTAGTCAAGCTAATACTCAGAATACTAACCATTCAGGACGCAAGCAAGCTTGGGTACCTAAAAACAAGTAATTTTCTTTCTCTACAGGAACATCGCAAGAAGAATAGAAAAGGAAAATGGTATCTTGATAGCGCATGTTCCAGACATATGAGTGGTGACAAACAACTGTTCAAGACAGTCGTCAAATTAGATAGAGGAACTGTCACGTTTGGAGACAATCAAAAGGAAATTTAATTGGAGTTGGAAGAGTCCCTCTCAGCTCAACATGTGATGTAGACGAAGTATACCTGGTTGATGAACTTGGTTATAATCTTCTCAGTATCAGTCAACTATGCGACAATGACTATGAGGTTCGTTTTAAAGAACATGGTTGATTTATTGAAGACGAATCAGGTAAAGTTATTCTTTCTAGAAATAGAGAGAGGAATGTCTATACTATCAGTAATATAAATAGTCTTGGTAATAAAATTTGTCTAGCGTCTATGATTGATGATCTCTGGGTATAGCATAGGAAGCTTGGCAATGCTAGCATGCATACTATTCAAAAACTTTCTAAACGCGATCTTGTCATTGGTCTTCCAAAACTAGATTTTTCAAAAGATCATAAATGTGATGCATTTCAATTGGAAAACAAACTCGTTCATCTTTCAAAATCAAAAACATTGTGTCTACTACTAAACCTCTTCAACTCTTGCATATGGATTTGTTTGGTCCAACTAGAACTGCTAGTATTGGTGGTAGAAAATATGCTTTTGTTATCGTAGATGATTTTTCTCGTTTCACTTGAGTTATTTTTCTGAGTCTTAAAGATGAAGCTCTAAGAAATTTTGATGTTTTCTGTAAGAAGGTACAGCGTGAAAAGGGATATTACATCTCTACTATCAGAAGTGATCATGGAGGAGAGTTCGAGATCAGAGCTTTTGAAAACTTCTGCAACGATCAAGGAATCTCTCACAACTTGTCTTCGCCAAGATCACCTCAACAGAATGGAGTGGTAGAACGTAAAAACAAAACTTTGCAGGACATGGCAAGAACCATGATTGTGGAAAATTCTCTACCTCACCACTTCTGGGCAGAAGCTGTAAGCACAGCATGTCATATTATCAACAGATGTCTAATTCGACCCATTCTTAGAAAGACTCCATATGAGCTATGAAATGGTAAGAAACCCAACATCAGTTACTTCCACCCATTTGGATGCAAATTCTTCATTCATAATAAGGGAAGAGACAACTTGGGTAAGTTTGATCCAAAAAGCGATGAAGGTATTTTTCTTAGATATTCTCCCTCAAGTAGAGCATATTGAGTTTAAACTAAAAGAACTTTATGCATTGAATAATCCATTCATGTTGTTTTTGTGGATACTAACCCTCGCTCAAGGAATGAAAAACTTCCTGAAGATGAGAAAAACTCTATTGTCCCAAAGTCTGTTGTTACAGGAAAAGACAGTCACGATCAGTCGACTAGTCAGCAGAATCAGTCAACTAATGAGCACATTGAAATCCAGGAATCATCCTCTGTTGAACAGTCAACCACTATGGAAAAGGAACCAATCACAAATGTTCCAAATGAATGGAAAAGTGAACCTGGATATCCCCACAAGTTCATCATTTGAAATTCACAAGAAGGTACCACTACCAGAAGATCTCAGAAGCTCAACTCTCACATGGCCTTAATATCATACCTTGAGCCAAAAAAGGTTGATGATGTTCTTAAAGACGACTACTAGATCAAAGCTATGAAAGATGAACTTGATCAATTTGAAAGAAATAAAGTGTGGGATTTGGTTCCAAAACCATCAAATGCTTCCATTGTAGGAACTAAATGGGTTTTCAGGAATAAGTTAAATGAGTCTGGTCAAGTTGTTTGTAACAACGCAAGGCTAGTTGCTCAAGGTTACTCTCAGCAAGAGGGAATCGACTACGATGAAACATTTGTACCTATAGCAAGATTAGAATCTACTCAAATACTACTTGCTTTTGCTGCTCATAAAGGATTCAAACTATTTCAAATGGATGTAAAAAGTGCCTTCCTAAATGGATACATCTCTGAAGAAGTATACGTGAAACAACCTCCTGGCTTTGTAAGTGACAACTTCCCAAACCATGTATTCAAGCTGTCTAAAGCTCCATACGGACTCAAGCAAGCCTCTCGAGCCTTGTATGAAAGACTAAGTTCTTTCCTTCTAAATCAAGGTTTCAAACGAGGTAATATCGACACAACCTTATTTATTAAGCATTCAAATTCAGGTAATCTTATTACTCAAATTTATTTGACGATATTAGTTTTGGAAGCCCTAACTCTGTACTATGTGAAGAATCCACTAATATTGTGAAAGGAGAATTCGAAATGAGCATGATGGGAGAGCTAACTTTCTTTCTTAGACTGCAAATCAAACAATCTCCCAAAGGGATTTTTATTAGCTAACCAAGTACACCAAGGGACTTATAAAGAAGTTTGGTATGGAGAATGCAAAGTCCATTGGAACTCCGATGAGTCCAACAACTACGCTTGAAGAAGACAAGAATGGAAAAAGTGTGGATGAAACAATGTATAGAGGAATGATTGGATCTCTATTATATCTCTCTGCTAGTCGACCAGATATAATGTTCAGTGTATGTAAATGTGCAAGGTTTTAGTCGGCTCCAAAAGAATCTCATCTTATTGCAATTAAACACATCATTATATATCTCATTGGGACCACCGAATTAGGATTATGGTACGCTCATTCTAACAACTTTATTTTAAAAGGCTTTTCAGATATAGATTTTGCAGGTGATAGGATTGACAGGAAAAGTACTATGGCACATGCCAATTATTGGGAAATGCTCTAATTTCCTGGCATAGCAAGAAATAAAATTGTGCTGCCTTGTAAACTACTGAAGTAGAATATTTAGTTGTTGGAAGTTGTTGTACACAAGTTCTTTGGATCATGCATAAACTTTTTGTTATGATTTATCTCTTACCTCTGCTCCTATTTTCTGTGATAATACAAGTGCTATATGTTTGTCAAAAAATTATGTGCATCACTCTAGGGCAAAACATATAGAAATTAAGCATCATTTTATTCGTGATCATGTTGCAAAAGGTGATATCGTGTTAGAGTTCATTAGTACTAAGTTTCAACTTGCTGATATTTTTACAAAACCTCTTTTGGAAGAAAGATTTGTTTACTGCGTTAAAAGATTGGTATTACATCTATTATGTAAAAAATCTTTCGTATCTTTATAAAATATTTTACTTCATTTCTTAGTTTGCTTAAGTGTATTAATTTTATGTGAGTGTCATTATTACATTCCATTGGTGCCGCCGAAGCAACTCCTCAGAAGTGTCACTTCCTTCTGAACCTGACCTTTCCTTTAACCGATGCAACCCTTCAACCTTCCAAAAGCCTATATAAGTACTCCCTTTATTTCTCATTTTTCATCACTTCTACCAAAATTCCTCTACCATGGCAAAGAGAAACCTCTCATCTTCCACAACCACAAAACGAAGCAGACGATTTCAGAAAACCCACAGCCCTGAAGAAACCGTCGACCTTGAATCATCCCTCAATTCAGACTTCCTCAATATCGATAATGAAAGCAGTGAATCATCGGAGGATCTTCCTATTAGCCAGAAAAAGGCTTATGGAGAAAACCCTCAAAAAGCCTGCATGCAAGAAAATAAAAGTGGAAAGCACAGATTTTGGGCTAGAGGACAAACTGAACTTCTATGGACCAAGTGAGAAATCAAGGTTTGAGTCCTATAAGTCTAAATCTATGGCTTATGGATTCTCTGTAAGTCTCTCTCTTATGAAAAATTTGCACTGTGATGTGATTGCTATTTTTGACTTTCAATGTCTTTCTCCTCTGTTCGATACTATTGGAAATTCTATGTATGAAGAGCCTGTGAGGATGTTTTATGTAAATCTATTTGTTAATGACAAAGATGACTTGGAGTCAATGGTTTTAGGCACTCGGATTGTTCTTGATTCCTATCAATTTGAGAAGATATTTTCTGCTAAGTTTCATGGTTATGATGTTTTTGTGCAAAATTTTTGGCCTAAAGACTTTGAAGTTTCCTTAGAAGAGGCAAAAGTTTTTCTGTCTGAAAACCCTCCTGACATAATTGGTCCTAAAAATCTCAAGTTTGAACAATGTGTTTTATCCCACATGATAGCTACCACTTTACTTCCTAGAACTGGGACCCTATGGTTTCCTCATCTCACATATTCTTGAAGTCATGAAGGTTGACTTGGCACCTTTCTCGCCCAAGCACATTACTAGTACCTAAGATAAGACAACATTTGTTATGATGGGCTACACATTAAGTGATGATGGATGGGTCAGGCATGTAGGTTGAAAGTGCTCCAGTGCAGGTCGAAGCACCTACTGAACCAACAAAGCCTCAGTCGACTGCCACTAACAACCTACAATAGATTCAGCAAAGTCTAGATGGGGTAAAAATCATGCTCATTGCAATGAAAGAACATGTGGACAAGATCAGGGAGGTCACCAAAGAAACAGATACAGATGTGGCTCAAGATGGACATGGGAGCCACGAGGAGACAAGGAATCAGGGAATTCAACTCCATGACAGAAAAGATGGACAAAATCACCAAAAGAAGTTAAAACCTCCTATGACTCTTTCTGCACCAAAGTGATCAATACCCTGAAGTACTTTCTAGGGAGGAACTAAGGTAGTGTGTGTGTGTTTAAAACAAATTTTTGTCGCTGCTTGTTTTTATTTTGTGCACTATTTTTGCATTGGTCTGTAAGAACCATCCTTATGTGCCTCTGCTGAAGGCATAACCTCTGCTACCCTAACTACTTTGTTTATTATCTACATTATTATGTTTGTTCTGTCTGCACTTGTTTTTTTCCTTCTTTTTGATTGATGTCAAAGGGGGAGAAAACGTAATTGAGTAAACCAGAGCAACAACTCAGGGGGAGCAGTGATGAGTAAACCAAAGCAACAACTCAGGGGGAGCATGCATCTTAAGTTATGAAAGGGAAGTACACTCTGTTTAATCTTTTTTGATTGTCATCATCAAAAAGGGGGAAATTGTTACACCTATGTTTCAATGATTACAATAGTGCAAATCTAACTGTATCCACTTAATTGCAGGAATTTTGGAGGCAGCACTACTTCAAAGGAAGTCCTTTTGGTAAGGACATCGAAAAGGAAACGAGATCAAAGGCAACAAGAAAGATCCTAAATCAAAGGAAGTCAAAGCCATCAAAAAGGAAACAAAATCAAGTCCAGGCATTAGGAAGACAGAACAAGGCTAAATCAAAAGATGTCGAGGCTATAAAGAAGGAAACATATCATGTGCAACCGTTAAAGGAATCAAGCCTGGAGATACTGAAGATTGATTAGTCAAATCAAGCCACAAATCACTCCCTTGATTATGGATATGGAAGGGAAGGACGTAAACGAATCCAGCCCATTTCTTGTGCAGGATTCGGAAGCACCCCTTGGGTCAAATCTCTTAGAGCATTTTGTGCCTCAATCAAAGATCAATCTGCAACGACTACTCAAAACTCTCCTATAAGAAGACTGGCAAACTCAAGAAGGAGATTATGCAACTACATCATCTGTTTCTAAGCCTTTATAGTTCTTTAGTACAAACACTATATTCTTGAGTCTACAAGTGTCGCAAAAGATAGGAAGAGTTAGAACACAAAAAGAGAGTTGTGTCAACATCGAAAATAATTACTGTTGCTGTATATCGTTGGTGGTGAACGAACTAAAACCATCACTGCTGTAAACATTTATCAAAGATCTAAGAGAACCCTTGTGACCCAGGGGAACTGGATGTAGGTACCACATCGGTACTGAGCCAGCATAAAAACTGTTGTGTCTTCTTTATCCTTTTGCTCATTCAGTTTATCTCTACATAAATCAACCACTGCACAAAGTCTAGTCGACTAAATTCATACTTAGTCAACTAAGATTTTTAATCGGATACAATTCACCCCCCCCCCCTTGTACTTTTAATGCTAAAAGAAGTATAGCTAATAAGTACTGTTAATTATATAACTAAGCACTAAAGAAAAAGATAAACTAAGTTATGCATTTTCATTTTAAACCAATGTAAAACTAAAAAATAGATATCCAACATTGTCGTTCCTAGTGTTGAATTGAATTTCTTTTGTTAGCATTAGTATTGATTGGAACTTTGTTTGAGTTAATATATTTATGGGCTATAAAATTTATTTACCATTCAAGAATGTTATATCCAAACTTGAAATAATACGTTAAAAGATAAAACAGTGAAAAAATTTAAGAAATATTTATAAATTATATTACAATAAATACTTATATGTATTATTTAAAAATTATGTAAATGTATTATCGGGTTTGTTTGATTTCGATTTGACTTTTTTTAGTTAAAACCAAACCAAATCAATTATGGTCGGATTTTTTTAAAATGCCAAACCAAATCAAACCAAACCACAATTAGTTTTTTTTTTCTGGTTTGACTCAAATTATCAGTGCGATTTATCGATTTTCTTTGTACACACATGATTTCCTTTATGATGATACCTCGAAATTAGATAAAAGGAACGGAATAGTCTACAAAGTAAGATCATACTGAGATAGAGAACCCCATGTAACATACTCTCCCTGGCATGTGAAAATAAAATTCAGAATGACGGCTTTCAAAAGACAAGTGAGGAGCGACAATATTTTGCTGACGCCTTGAATCAAGCTTTTATTGCGACGTGCTATTATCTTTACTAACTAGTCTACTGTCTACTAAGTGACCAGTAAGTGAGCTACTTAAAAAAAAAGTAGCTCAAGCGTGGGGGGTGGCTGCATTGCCAATCGCAATCTTTGAGTTAATCCAACATTCAATTGTAAAGTTAGCGCACCTATGGTGGGTGGCTCAGTCAGCTACTGAATTTTATCCTTAGCCTTTTTAATTTTTTTTTTATCATACACAGGGGAGGAGAAAGAAAAAATGAGGAGGATATTATAAGGGGTGGAATCATAATCTCACCAACAAGGTAAAAACTCAAATTGTGTTATAAAATAATAAAAGAACAAGAGCAATATTGCAGAGAAAGAGAGAGAGAATTCTTATTGAATTTTTAGGGTGAATTACAATGGAATAGAACCCTCTATTTATAGGGAGATGGTGACTTAGCCACCAAGCAATAAACCCTAGAATCTCTCTAAATATAGACATTCACCATAAATAAAAATATATTTATAACACCCCCCCTTGAATGTCTATTCAACAGATAATGTGCCTCGTTAAAACCTTAACTAAAAGAAAACCCAATGGGAAAAAAATTCTAGAAAAGGAAAAAGAGTACACATATCTAATAATACGCCTTTTGGTTGCCTCGTTAAAAACCTTGCAAGGAAAACCCAATGGGACAAAACCTTGTAAGGGAAAAAGAGTACAACGCGTATTAACTCCCCATGATGAGAGCATCAATTCACATCCTTGAGAATTTGCATTCCAATCTTGTGCATCATCTTCAAAAGATCTTTGGTAGAGATTTGATGAACAAATCAGCCATATTAACTTGAATGAATATATTGCACCTTGAAATCATCATTCTTGATAGAGATGAATTATCTTCATATGATCTTGTTGGAATCGTCAGTTCAATATCTTCACATAGAGGTAAAAAATCTTGCCATCATATTATCATGCCTATAGTTATAGCAAGAAACATTTGTGCACAAATTGCACTGAGGAAGTGGTACTTCAAGATCAAGAATTGTATATGCTTCAAGCAACTTAAATCCTTCATGGGTTGTCACATAAGTTAAGTCATATAAGTCATATAATAGACTTTAGATGCATATCAAGTTTTAATGTCATGCTAGACATATAAGATATCGAAAACTGATTGCACATACTATTGACTTTATACTTTCAAGTGTTTGAACTACATGTTCGAAACTACATGTCTTTCATATGAAACCAATTCTATTTGAATTGTTTCTTTAGACTTAAGATCCTCATATATATATTTAGCTATCATAGATGTCGTCGACAAATATTTTATATCAGTTTCAATTTTTTTTTCATAAAGACATAACATAGAGATCTCTTCATTTATATTTTCAGGTACCTGAATCTCTCTTGAGATTTTATGAAGTGTTATGTCATGTGATCTTCTAGATCACTTGCCTCCTTCATTATGATCATTTGGATCATTGTCTCATCTTCTTTATCAAGAAGTTTATTTGAAACCGATTTGTCTATACGCTTTAAGCGTACCATAGACTTTGTCCTTCTAGGACCTATTCTAATAGGAGCATTTGCAATGAGAATATAGTTACTTTCTTTGGGTCAGCAAATGCGTCTTGCATGCTTTGCAATATATTGCAGATGAATTATCCTTTTATGAACTTCAAGTTCATATTATTTTATTCGAAGATCTAGATGTATAAATGATAATTCATTCCATGTAACTTTTTCTCAACTGTTTATCATGTCTCCCTCTCATGTTAGAAAATTGTTTCCTCAACTTTGAGAATCCACCTTTGTGCGTTATGGTGTTAATCAAAATATACACCGCACATCAATAATAATAAGATGGAATTATTTGGTTCCTGATCATGAACCACTTGTGAAGGGAGAATGTAATATACTTTGGTATATAACGTATATCAAACTGATATAGATAACTTTGTTCTCATAAGCAATAGTTTAGCTATTAAGTGGAGGCACTCAATAGGAGGCACTCAATAATTCATTTTGCTAAACCAACTGTGATGTAAACCAACTTATCAAGATGAACTATCTTGAATAAAAAAATCTGGAAATTATGCTCTATATTAAATTATTGAGCAAGTTACCTTGCAAACACCAGGTTGCAGGTCAATAATAATTGCACATGTAACCATCTCATAGATGCATCTTATGTGGTATACATGGCGGGTGAATGGGCCCATATTCACCTTTGATATTTCCAGCATTCATGGGATTCAATCCCAATTTTAGTTGATCTATTAATTAATGAGAACAAGCAACGTAAGAGAATCCGTAAAGAACTTTCTAGTTCTTTAATATTTACCCATATGAACTCTCTTTTATTTTTGCACATCATACTTAAATTGATATGGCTAAACTAGTTATGCCATTTGATATGGCTAAACTAGTTATGCCAACTGAATAAATTATCAATATTGATAAATTTCAGATTTACACCATGACGTGTGCAATTATCAATAAACTCCAAGTTTTTTATGATATAGGTTTTTATATCAATAAACATCCACTTTATTGTGGTATACTTTTATTTGTGTAGTAAAAACTGGAGAATAAAAGGGGTAGCTTTTCACAATTATATTACCCAGCTACAAGTTGTAGTAATAGAAGATATTAAATCTTTCCTTTATTTATAGTCTCAATATAATCAATCGCTTTCGCGTATACTTTGGAAACTGAATAAGTTTCTTTGAGACTTACTACAACACAATACCTTATTGGTAATCAATTGTGTTTCTCCAAAATAGTAATAATTGGCTCTTGCAGAGTTCTCAATTAATTTTGTAGTACCACATATTCATCAACACCCATATGGTGAATATCTCTTTTAAAGAGAAAGTTATACCATTATGGTTATGGTCAAAATTATATGCAAGATCTGTTTCTTGCATTACCGTTGTCTTTTAACAATCACAATGCCAAAATATTTTGACGTACAATAGGTACGTGACCAATGACCATTCATGCCATAATAATGACATTATTTTCTTATATCATCTCAAACCTCCTTTTAGAGGTGAGTGCGGTATATTCACTACCACTAGCACGTTCATATTCTTTGAAGAATGAATATGTATTCATAAATCAGATGTTGTCACATTCACATCATGAATGGACCGTAATCACTATATGTGCTTTACAAAATCTCATGTCAAATCGATGACAAATATTTTTCACAGAGTGAAAGATTATTTTGAGAATCTTTATTGTTCTCATTACCACAAATGATGACGATTATAATTTCGTCTATTGCCACGTCCATATCCATTGATACATCATAGTAATAATTTTGTCTTCTTTCAGACTTATCACATGCTGCTATCACATTCTCTTAAGGGAATGAGAATGGAGCAAATTCAATGGGACGGGTTTTTAGTTCTTTGCCCACAATCATACATGAATTTGATCATGGCGAGGTATAGAAATTTTACCACTTCAGGTGGTTATAATTTCTTACAAACTCCATTAGAGTTGTAATCAAACTTTGTTGTCTTTGCTTGTATTTAAAATCAAAGTATAGAATAAAAGAGAAAAATACGGTATAATACTTACCTTAAACCAGAATTTAATCATGAAGGAAGTTCATGGAATAATTGACAACCATTATGCTCAATCCCAAAGCTTCTACTCAATTGGTTAGAGTCTCGTGCTGATAACATGTTATAAAATAATAAAAGAACAAGAGCAATATTGCAGAGAAAGAGAGAGAGAATTCTTATTGAATTTTTGGGGTGAATTACAATGGAATAGAACCCTATTTATAGGGAGAGGGTGACTTAGCCACCAAGCAATAAACCCTAGAATCTCTCTAAATATAGACATTCACCATAAATAAAATTCTATTTATAACAAATTGCCAATAAGTCCTATTATTAAATTAATTACCCGTACTCTTGGTTTGCTCTGAATTTTATTCGAAATGCTATTTTAATTAGACAGTACAAATTCAAACCCATTAAAATGCATAAAATATAGTCTGAAAGATTTGTTGTTCATAAACCACTTTGCCTCGGTTGTATGTAAACCACCCCCTCACCCCCTCTATCTGAAGAGTGGTAAAGAAGGACTCTTTGGGGTCTAATTTTCTTTCTATCTGACAGTACAAAAAACAGGAAGGGGTGGTTCTTTCATTGCTTTGACTTTGAGAAGAGAATCGTTGGTTTAACCGACGAACTACGTGGGAAATATGAGTTGAGAGGACAAGAGGATTCGATCTCCACGAAAGGCCCCGAAGGGGGAAGGTAAGCCCGCCGCTGATCCCGCTTTACCTTCGCCTACCGTGAAGAGTCCCCTATCACGATAGGCCCTCCCAGCTCCCGAACGTGTCTTTCTATCAATCGAGAGAGGTACATAAAAGAAGAGCAACTAAACTGTGAAACTAAAAGCATGGGAAAAAGAAAGCGGTGAAAAGCATACATCTACTAAGGACCCTCATACTAGAAGACATAGTTGATTAAATCGAGAAAATGGAAGAGATCTTCTAAAAGCCAACTCGAACACCCCCTTAAAAGAACATCGTAATAGGTATCTTGGAGGTGTCCTGGAATTAGAAAAGCCTCGTCTCCCATAACAGCCTGAATAAGATCCGCTATGTTCCACTCCGGAGGTAATTCCCTACCTCTGAGTCGAAGCAACTCCGCGCTCTTTTGGCAGATGCCATCAAATAACTGAGTTAACTCAGGTGGAGCGCTTTGCGCGTCCGACCTAGTTGAGGAAAGAGTGGAAGTGCTACTAGCAGAAGGGAACGAAGAAGTGGAACTTTGCATAAAGTGAAGATCGCTGGGCGTTGGATCTCCATATAGTCTGAAAGATTTGTTGTTCATAAACCACTTTGCCTCGGTTGTATGTAAACCACCCCCTCACCCCCTCTATCTGAAGAGTGGTAAAGAAGGACTCTTTGGGGTCTAATTTTCTTTCTATCTGACAGTACAAAAAACAGGAAGGGGTGGTTCTTTCATTGCTTTGACTTTGAGAAGAGAATCGTTGGTTTAACCGACGAACTACGTGGGAAATATGAGTTGAGAGGACAAGAGGATTCGATCTCCACGAAAGGCCCCGAAGGGGGAACGGTAAGCCCGCCGACTGATCCCGCTTACCTCGCCTACCGTGAAGAGTCCCCTATCACGATAGGACCCTCCCAGCTCCCGAACGTGTCGTTTCTATCAATCGAGAGAGGTACATAAAAGAAGAGAAACTAAACTGTGAAACTAAAAGCATGGGAAAAAGAAAGCGGTGAAAAGCATACATCTACTAAGGACCCTCATACTAGAAGACATAGTTGATTAAATCGAGAAAATGGAAGAGATCTTCTAAAAGCCAACTCGAACACCCCCTTAAAAGAACATCGTAATAGGTATCTTGGAGGTGTCCTGGAATTAGAAAAGCCTCGTCTCCCATAACAGCCTGAATAAGATCCGCTATGTTCCACTCCGGAGGTAATTCCCTACCTCTGAGTCGAAGCAAGGTCAAATTTCTAGTTAGAGAGAGAGCTAACCGCTGCCAAAATGCAGCAGTTTTTCTTATATACGATAGCACCCCCTGCCCTCCTTGTTCAAGTAGTTCAAGAGTGAAAGGGCGTAGTGAAAGAAGGGAAAGATATCTTTCAAAGATATTCTACCCATAAAGGCAGTTCTCTTATATGGCAATACTAGATTGGCGAGACAAGAGAGAAAGCTTAGAAAGTAGTAAGGTGTCTATGGGGCTTGCCTTACAGGTAGTGACTATACCACTTACATATCGAACAGATCTTACTCTCAATGGAGTCATTTCGATATGACCTAGGAACTTACAGAATACCGAACTTGGATAATCGGTAGAAGAATGATTGGCTAGATCATTTGCTTCACTGCGGAAGAACCCCTTTCTACGCTACGTTCCCAATAAAAAGCCGTCATCCTTCTGTCGCCTGTTAGCCACACCAGACCAAGAAAAGGCAAACTAATCAACCAAGACTCAGTCACGACCTTTGTAACCTCACGGCCACTTTCTTTCCTAGAGCTAATGTTAATCAAATACACGAGAAATACAGGGGGTTTCAATCAAATACAACGAGAAATGATTCCTCATTGAAAAGTCTCCTTTTTTGTGAATATGTGCCCGCGACTTTGAGAATATTTTTTTTTAACTTCAATTTTAAATATTTTATTTTTTGTTTTATTTAACCATAGATATTCCAAACTTACTCGTCTGGCTAACAAATATATACGACAAGATTCACTAAAGATTAAAACGCTCCTACCAATAAGTGTTCAATTCCTAAGGCTAATTATTATTTTAGCTTCAACCAAACATTATTCAAAATATGCACCTGAAATGGATGTAACTGTAACGACCGGCTGTAACGACCCGGCCGGTCGTTTCATGAGTTACCGCTTCGTTTCCCCATTTCTGCTTCTTATTGCTCTGTTTATCGATTCTATGCATGATCGGGTTGGTTGGCTTGGGTTCGGAGAGGTTTTGGTAAGGTTTGAGACACTTAGTCTCTTTTAAGAAAGCTTAAGTTGGAAAAGTCAACCGGATGTTGACTTATGTGTTAGAGGGCTCGGATGTGAATTCTGATGGTTTGGATAGCTTCGGGAGGTGATTTGAGACTTAGGAGCGTGATCGGAATGTGTTTTGGAGGTCCGGAGTAGATTTAGGCTTGAATAAGCGAAAATGGGATTTTGGTGTTTTCCGGTTGATAGGTGAGATTTTGATATAGGGGTCGGAATAGAATTTCGGAAGTTGCAGTAGTTCCGTTGTGTCATTTGGGATGTGTGTGCAAAATTTCAGGCCATTCGGACGTGGTTTGGTATACTTTTTGATCAAAAGCGGAATTCGAAAGATTTTAGAACCTTAGGCTTGATTCCGATGTGTTTTGGTTGATTTGACGTTGTTTGAGGTATTTTGAAGGTTGGTATAAGTTTGAATGGTAGTATAAGACTTGTTGGTGCTTTTGGTTGAGGTCCCGGGGGCCTCGTGGTGATTTCGGATGGTTGACGGAGAGTTTGGAAGTTGGTTTGGCAGCTAATGTGTTGGAATTTGCTGTCATAACCGCACCTGCGGCTAGGTGACCGCAGGTGCGGTCTCGCAGAAGCGAAAAAGGGAGCCGCATATGCGGCCAGGTTGAAGGCTAGCTGAAACCGCAGAAGCGGTCGAGGAGGCGCACCTGCGATGGCGCAGGTGCGATATTTTAACCGCAGAAGCGGAAATTGGTCAAGTAAGTGGAAACCGCAGGTGCGGCGCTCGGGACCGCAGAAGCGGTTACGCAGGTGCGATATCTGGACCGCAGGTGCGAAAAGCCTGGGTCAGAATGTATATATTTCTTCCTTCGCGATTTTCAGAGGGTTTCACCATTTTTAAACGCGAATTTTGGAGTTTTCGGCGATTTTGAAGAGAGAATTTAAGGAGACTTCATTGAGGTAAGGTTTTTGATCATGAAAACTCGTTTCTATGGTATTAATTCACGGATTAGAGCTGTAATTAATGAAATTTAAGGGTTAAAAATTGGGGAAACTAGGGCTAGATTTTGGAGACCTAGACTTGAGGATTTGAGGAGCCATTGTGGTCGGATTTTGAAACTTTTGATACGTATGAACTCGTGGGGAGATAAGGAATCTATTGATGTAAATTTTATCGAATTCCGAGACGTGGGCCCGGGGGTCGGGTTTGGTTAATTTCGGGAATTGCGTTGTTTTTCGATTGTTGGCTTTGTCCCTTTAGCATATTTTGATGGTTACGTTCTGATTTTGGATAGATTTGGAGAATCCGGAGGCCGATTCGAGGGGCAAAGGCATCGCGAGCTAGAGTTCGGGCCGGATTGAGGTGAGTAATGATTTTAAATGTTGTCGAGGGTATGAAACCCCGGATTACACAACGTTAGGCTATGTTGAGGTGATGCACACGCTAGATGACGAGCGTGGGGTCGTGCACCATTGGGGATTGGGACTTGGTCCATCCCGAATGACTGTTTTATTGCGTATTTGGTTGCAAATTACTAGATGTTATCATGTTTTGGGCTAAATGTCATATTTGGGCTTTGTGCCAACTATTTGGACCCTTCGGGGATTTTTACTGCAATTTCCTCACCGTTTTGACTTTATACTTGTACTCAGTCATGCTATAGTTTACTGTTTTCATAACTCAGCCATGTTTACTCTGTTTCAACACCTTAAATGATATTTTTAAAGATATTTTGAGCTGAGCATCATGTTTTACTGTTGCCCGAGTGGCTAATGAGATTCTGACTGAGTAAGAACGAGGACCTGTGTTGTGAGGATACTTTTGGGTCGGGCTGCACGCCGCAGCGGTGATATACTGATTATGATTATGAGGCCGAGGGCCTGAGATTGTACGCCACAAGATGGCTTGTTGATATGAGGCCGAGAGTCTATGTGATTATGCCATGAGATGGCTTGATATTGCGCTTGGCCCGTAAGGGGCCCCTCCCGGAGTCTGTACACCCCCAGTGAGCGCGGGTACCCATTGTGATATGAGATAGAGCCTGAGGGGCTGGTATTGTTCTATGTTATTGCCCGAGGGCATGATTCGGTTGTTATTGTGCCCGAGGGGCGGTTTTTATGCGTTTACCTTTTCTAGTTGCTTTTCCTTTAATTGTTTAACTGCTTAAAAGATGCTTTATGAGATTACACTATTTAATTGCATTTACTGACCATATTCTGCCTCTTATAGCTTATTGTTGTGTTTAACGTGATTTTGTATTGCTCAGTCTTCATTTATGGTTATTACTCACTGAGTTGGAGTACTCACTTTACTCCCTGCACCCCTGTGTGCAGATTCGGGCGCTACAGGTCCTGCTTGCGAGGGTTGAGAGTTGTCCAGCAGATTCCGGAGATTCACTAGGTAGCTACCCGGCGATTCGCAGCCCAGTGCATTCTCCCTCTATCTTATTTCCTTCTGTTTTAGTTATGTAATAGTGGAGTAGACCCTTTCAGACTTGTAGTGTTACTATAGATGCTCATGACTGGTGACACCCTGATGTCGGGATGTGTTTTATTCCGCAAACTGTATTGTTTACCTTATTTTGGGATTTTATTATGTTAAAGACTTAATATTTATTATTTTAATTGCTTAAGATGAATTGGAAGTGTGTCGGCTGGCCTTGTCTTCACGAGAGGCGCCATCACGACCGGGTCCGGATTTAGGGTCGTGACAGTAACCCCCTTATAGGTGAATTGGCCAAAAAACTTTGTGAAAATTGGAGCAATATATGAAATGATAGGGAAAAGAAATTGGAATGGTTGACAGCTACATTTTACCAATAAAATATTATATATTACATCTTACTAACTTGCCTTCACATCTTTACCGACTTGCTTTCCCACGAACACTCAAAATTCTATCCAAGAAAACAGCCTCTCCAAAAAGCATCTCCATCTCAAATCTAACTTCTTTTCTTCATAAAGTAAGATGCAAATCAATAATCATACAGTTGAGTAGACACTAAACCTTTTTTATGTAACAAGAGGAATCTGTATCATATTTTCTCATTGTAAAAGTTGAATCAATTATTTCTTGCCACAGTAAAACAAAGAGAAGTGACTGTCCTCTCATATGGGCGAAAATCAAATCCGTACGATTATTAATTTCTTATTACATAGGAGTATTATTTACTCCAACAAACATTTTGATATTATTATTAACCTATACTATGCAAAAAGTTTCATTAAAACATCAACCGATTAGCTAACATTTTCTATTTTTCAGAAAAAAATCTTGCATTAAAAGAAAAAGACTTCTAGAACATCACCATAACAATTTTTGACAATTTTTGAGTTTTTGTAAAATGTTAGTATTTCTCTCTCTCTCTCTATATATATATATATATATATATATATACCACAAAAGTTGAAAAGGAATTACCAAACAACGTTCCCATATTCGCCAGTCAAAAACCTATCTTTCTCTCTCTTAGCTCAACATAGAATATCAACAAGAGTATTACTAGTCATATGGACAGAGTTAATCAACAAAACACAAATAAGAATGAGTGATGACTTCAAATTTACCTATAATTTTAGGAAGATCACATTGTCAATTCATTGGAGCTGATTTGTCTAACAAAAATTACAAGACTCTTCTACGTTCTGCTATAGTGTTACACGTGACATGTATAATTAACAGACTCAGCCTAAGAAAATTCCTTCCAAATAGAGTTTAAGTCAAATAAAAGGATACATTGAAAATACAATCTTAAAATTGATTACAAGTAATAGAATGTAATATTTGAGATGTGCACGAACTGATTCAAACATCATGATTATCAAAATAAAAAGAACTGCAACTTAATAAAAATTTATTAAATCAAGTAAGATGATCCGAACGTAATAGGTCAAAATTCTGCCAAACTACTTCCCCTACTTGATTAACGCAAGATAATTTATCGAACTTAGAATTTAAGATATTTATTTGAATAATGCAGCTTGTTTGGCTCAAAAGTTAGCAATATATTTTGTAAGTTAGAAAACAATCAAAAGTAAGAAAAGGGTAAATCGTAATCAAATATAATAAACCTAGAGATGCAAAGATGATATTATTGTTGTAGATCTGGTATTGCAAAGTGATAATATGAACTTATCAAGATATGTTCGTTTGAGGTAGAGATAGAGAGAGAAAGACAGGAAATGAGAGAGTTGTATTAGATCAGAATCCCCTTTTTACAATGTGAAGGTCTCCTTTATATAATAAGAGACCTTCCTCGAAAGAATCAAAAAGTTACAAAGACAGGTAACGTCTCCCTAGTGAAGACATTGAGTCCTAAACGATGTCGCTTTTGTCCCCGCGTCCGAGTCGTACCCGCTACGTTAGTCGGCGTACACTCACTGGCGGTACCCTCTGGCGTAGGGATGCTGACGATCAAATTTGACCCCATACAGTTAGTCCCTCCGCTCGTTGGAGACGCATTCGGTGGGCGTCTTCGATGGGCGGAAATGCGAACCTCGGCTTAGGAGAATTTGACCTCGACCAGGGGTGGCAATATGAATGAGGTGAAATATATGACGTTGTAGAGCCACTGACGCGTGGCTTCCTTTTGGGAATGACGTCATCGCTTGTATGCGTCATTATTATATTTGCCCCCGAGGCGGTTCAAAGGATGATGTGACATTTTGGTTTCCCGCGCACGTTTTGAATCATGACTCTTCAATTTCTGCGCAACTTATCCCTATAAGTAGGAGAGAGGTTCGATTCGATTCAACTTTCAAGCCTTCGGAAAGCATTTTCCGGTTTACTCCTTTGTCTTCCTTTCCTGTAACCGTTATTTCGTGAGGGACTCTCCCACTTCTGCTGAAACCACACTTCCTATCGTCAGTGCTTCGTTTCTTACGTAATATAATCATGACAAAACATGGACAAAGTAGTAAAAAGGCTAAAGATAATGCCCCGTCTAGGGTTCCGCCATCTTCCGGTGGTGAAGGGGAAAAGGCGGAGAAGGCCCTTGTTCCTCTCAATGTAGACAACGTCCTTCCGAAGGAGATGCATGTTCGCAGGGATTTTCCAACTAAAAGCCCAGACCTTCCCTGGGAGCACAATGTTTTATTGCAATCCCACTTGGATGATCTTCGAGGGACGCACCATATTCCGGACCATGTGGAAATGGTTCCGGCCGGGACGGACTATGCCAATGTGCACCGGCCTGGATACTGCACATTCTATGAGTACCCGTTCTTGATCGGTTACAATCTTCCAATCTACCCTCTGACGGAGGAGCTTTGCCGTTTTTACAATGTGTGTCCGGCTCAGCTCACTCCTTACACTTTGAAGGTGTGCCGTATTATGACCACTTATGCGGCCAGGGCTGAGTGCAGCGTCTCGGTCCACCACCTCTTGCAGTTATTCAGCCCTGGTTACCTGAGGGGTACCATGCTGCAGTTAAAAAGTCGTGGTACAAGGGGCTTGGTTGTTAAAGCCGATGATAAGCGCAACCGCCGCTTTTGGCGTAAATATTTCTACATCAGGACGGAGCACTTGGTGTCAAATCCCGAAGGGTTCCCAGAAAGATGGAATCCAGAACGTAAGTATTTCTACTCGTAGAATTCAGGACTGCTTGCGCTTTTGACCATACGACCATTGTGATTTCTTTGCTTTTCTCCCTTTTTTATCCGCAGCGAGGGCTTCTCCACCCCAGTTTACTGATGACATTAAATCATGGGTGGAAAGAATAATACCTTATGCGGAGGAATGCCGTACCTGGGCTGCATTTCTTCAACAGTACGGCCCGTCAGGTAATTCTTTGGCTACGGTTTGGGAGTTCCCTACGTTCTTGTTACCTGACTTATTCGCGTTGGCAGGTCGGAGCACCCCTAAGAAGAAGAAGAAGAAGAAGAACGTCGTCACCTCACCTGGGGCGGGGACTGACTCTGAAGATGGATACATACCCTGTGGCTCGCCCAGTGATGGCGCTGCGGAGGTTCCTCAACCGCTGCCCGTGGCGGCGTCCACGAGGGAAGCGACTCCTTCAATGCCATCTCCACGGGCTGTGGAGGAAACTTCTGAGAGCGAGGAGCCGCCGGAAAGGAAAAGACGCCGGTTGATAACCGGCAAGGGGATAGCCGCAGAAGACGAGGGGGCGAGCGAGCCCCGTCGGGAGTCAAGGCCAGTTTTTATGGCAGATGCCATCCGTTTCGGGAGGTCGGCTCCCCAAGGGGGGGCGCTTCTCGACGCCAGCCCAACACGCATTCCGGAGAGTGGCTCGTCGGCTGCCGTTGGAGAAGCGGGCGATGATACCGAGAGGGTGGGCCCTAAGGCCGCCCAGGCGAATGCAGATGTGTTAACGCGGGGTTCGGCCCGTGTGGGGATGACGGCAGGTAGATCCAACCGCCGAATTCTGATCCCAGGAGGGTATAACCTGTTGCAACACAGCGAGCAGGCCGCAACGGATATGACCCTGCTATGTGCGGCCGCTGAGCGTGAAATGTTAAAAGGGGTTAGCGACGGGGAACTATCCCGGAGGGTTGCCGGCGCGGCCTTGCAGGTATTTTTCGATTTTCTTCATGCACCGTAAAGTAAATTTTGATGCATACTGACTTGCCTTTCCTCCTTTTCCTCTTCTTTAGACTCTCATCTTGGAGATAGAGAGGGGGTGGCGAGCGCAAGGAAGGCAGCACCTTACAAGGTGTAAAGAATATCGGCGGTGCCGCGTCAAGCATCAGGCGCTGGCGGACCTACTCAAGCAGGCCCAAAATTCGGGTT